>NC_056731.1:1769310142-1769497642 GCF_019279795.1 Protopterus annectens
TATTCCCCTGGATTCACCAATCTTCTGTGCAGGACTAGTCTAGTGCTGCACAGAAGCGGCAATTTAAGAGGAGACCAGCAGCGCACCAAGCATATTAATGAAGGCGTGCTGCCTGACCTCCTAATCCTACACGGTGCGTGGACGAGTGCAGGGAGCATGTCTGAGAGCAGAGCCCTCAGAATAAATATGCCCCTGCAAAGTAGAACAGCAGAAAATGTAAATAAATGAGCAAGACCACTCATAGGTGTCCGCATATCCCCACCAACAGTCCCCCATGTGTACAACAGCAATAGGACATAAAAATAAAAAGAAGTCAAACCCTGTATTTACTTCTAAAACACCGAGTACAGTTAACTGTAGGTGTGCAGATGTGCCGATCACTTAGCTACGGTTAAAGCAGCATAAAAGGCTGAAGAGGATAACAAGAAAGATATAGCATATAAAGCAGCAGAGCAATAGCATAGTGGTCAGAGCATCCGCCTAACGAGGAGGCATTCCAGCTCGAGTCCCACTGCAGCACATACCATTGTCCAAGTGTAATCTGTATACAAACATTTATTTACATTTTATTGCTGTATATCCTACTAAATAACATTTAAATGTGAACTGGAGTACTGCATGAAATGCACATGTGAACAGTCAGTACCATAATGAATAAGTCAGCAGTAAGCAGGTGTAAGCACAGATAAGAAGTAGTAAGCATATGTAAGCACTAGTAAGTGTGTGCAAGTGCGTTTGGATGGGATGAAGCACTGCCGACACAGATCAAGCAAAGGAGATGCTAGCTGCAAGTAAGACACTGTGACCAGAAGTCAGCAGTGCTAACCTCTGTGCAAACCCGCTTACAACCGCTTGAAAGTGCCTTAAGCACACCATATCCAATAGCCGGTGTCATGTGTGACTCTGTGTACACTAACAGAGTCAGTCGTAGGTATCGCAAAGCAAACGTGGCACACAAGGTTGGCCGGTATGCACACAAAACACAGTATCCAGCAATACCAGTCAACATTACCGGATATGTAGCTAAAGATTTAGAGGTATATGTGTTTGTATGAATACCCATAACTATATAGATATATACTTCCCCCTGTCTGTATTACAAATGTATACATACATAGATAGACATATAAATAAATACCCACAAATACATATATACATATGCAGACACCCATACATCCATATGTCATTAGATATATATACAGCAATATATATATATATATATATATATATATATATATATATATATATATATATATATATATATATATATATATATCAATATATGTATATATATATATATATATATGTGTGTGTGTGTGTGTGTGTGTGTGTGTGTGTGTGTGTGTGTGTGTGTGTGTGTGTGTGTGTGTGTGTGTGTGTGTGTGTGTGTGTGTGTGTGTGTGCATAAATATACACAGATATATACCTATGATAAGATACAGCACCTAAGAATGACATATGTTAACAGGGCATGCCAATGGAGGTGAGGGGCCCAAGCAAGAAATGTGTAACACGTAGCATGACCCCTCCCCCAGCCAGACAGGGGAAACATACAAACAAACCCACAAACAATGTAAACAATCCACTGCTCTCCAGACTACAGGCAGGATACAACCGGGTGGGACACAGTGGACCTGAGAAGTCTAATCTTGGAACAGAGGCAGGAGCGTCCCTTGTGGGACACCCCAAAAATTGTCTTGTTATAGGAAGAAGCCTGTGCGATGACCTATCAAGGCAGGTTGTGTACATACCCAGACTACAAGGGTGGGAAAGCCTGATGACCCATGGGTCAAGACAACGTACGAGATGGGTCCTGTAAAGTGGAGATTGGGCAGTGTGTTGTGGTGTGTTTAGACCCAACCTGCACCCAGGGTAAGGATGAGTGCTGTAGAGGAGGTGCAAGTGGGGGAACTATGGGTATGTAATTATGGGTCTAGGCATGCAGGTGTTTGCTGGAGTGGGTCTATTCGGACAGCCCCAGGGATGTAAGCAATAGTGTTCATTGGGCAGAGTTGCCGCACAACGAGCAGCCACTCCTGCTACGAGTTCCACTGTAGCACAGTCTATTTTACATGGCAAAGAATGGAATAACCAGATGCAGATGTAAATATGTAGAGGCATGTGTGTGTATATATACCCATAACTACATGGAGATATACCTGCCCCTCTCCATAGTACAAATGTATACATACATAGACAGAATATATATATAAATACCCACATATAGATATATACATATGCAGACACACATACATCCATATGTCGTTAGATATGTATATCTATACATATATATATATATATATATATATATATATATATATAGGTATATAGATATGTAGATATAAAAAAAAAAAAAATATATATATATATATATATATATATATATAGATATATAGGTATATATATGTATATATATAGGTATATAGATTTATAGGTATATATGTATTTGTATATATATATATATATATATATATATATATAGATATATATGTGTGTGAGTGTGTGTGTGTGTGTGTGTGTGTGTGTGTGTGTGTGTGTGTGTGTAAATATACACATATATATAGCTAGGATATCATACAGCATTTAAGAATTACATATGTTCACAGGCCATGTCAATGGGGGTGAGGGGTCCAATCAACAAATGTGTAACACGTAGCATCAACCCCCCCCCCCCCAGCTAGACAGGTGAAACATACAAACACACAATAAAAGTAAACACACCACTGCTTCCCAGACTACATGCAGGATACTACCAGTGGGAGAGACCCACCAAGTCTAAACTTGAAACAAAGACAAGAATGTCCCTTGTGGAACACCCCAAAAATTCTATGATTTTTGGGTTCCCAGCCATTATACAGATGTCCAATGGCAGGCCACGCATGTTCTCGGTCTACAAGGTTGGGGAAGCCTGAAGATCCATGGGGCGAGACAACACACATGATGGGTCCTGAGAAGTGGGGAGTGGGTAGTGTGTACTGGTATGACCAGACCCGACCTGCACCCAGAGTAAGGAAGAGTGCCGAAGAGGATGTGTGGTTTGGGAACTATGGGTATGAAATTGTGGGCCTAGCTGTGCAGGTGTTGGCTGGAGTGGTTCTATGTGGACTGCCCCAGGGATGTAAGCAATAGTGTGCATTGGGCAGAGCCGATGCCTAATGAGCAGCCACGCCCAGTACGATTCCCACTGCAGCAAAGTCTAGTTTACATGGCAAAGGACGGTATGACCAGATGTGTTGTTGCAAACCCACCAAATGACATCAAAAAGCACTTGGTCGCAGCACCCCACTGTAGGCATGTAAGCCGAACTAATTGGCATCACAAGGTATTACTGCTGTCCAGACCTCTCAACTATCCCTGATCTTGACTCTGATTTTAGGTCTGTCCCTCTTCATCCACCTGAAAACTGGTGAGTGCTGAAGAAAAGGTGGTGAATTGCCCTTAATAAATAATGACAGTAATTCAGAGTTATAGACGTTTCACGTCAGAAAACCTATATTAATCCACATTCTCTTATTCTGAAAATGTTTCAGGTTAATACTACAAATATTTAGAAAATGTCCCTGATTGTCCCTGATTCTGTTGAGATTTCTCCGATCGGTTGAGAGCTATGTTGCTGTCCTCACCCCCACCTAGGTGTGTGATTGTCCAGGCCTTTCCCCAAATGCAGGGTATATACACAACTGTTGCTGTAGAAGAAATGGCCAGCTGTGGACCTTTCCATCAGCTGTCCTGCACATCCCTGGACATGTCCCCTACTATCAGCCCCTCTGTGTGGTCCAATCACATCACTTACCTATTGACCCCTGTTGCATTCGTAGTAATGCCTACGGTCACATGTAGGTGACACCCTCCACACAACTATATTGGCAGAAACCGGAACCCCCAACCCAAGTGTATTACCGTAGCTGTCCCAGACTACACATGTAAAAACACATGAAGGGAAATACCCAAGCACTTTTGGATCACCACCTGGTGAAGTCAGCCACCCCCCAACACTCCAGACCTCTACACCAACTACTGACACCTCCTGTCCTGCCTCACATACATATCCCAACACCCTGCAAACCTGCACTACCGCACCCCCACCAATCAGTTGAACGGCCTACTATACAGTTAAAATGTCCCCCCTCCACCTACCTGCCTACACCTCCACTATTCACATCTACTCTACAACACAGGTATGGCATAACTAAACCTAACCCAAACACCTGAGTGTAGCCTAACCAGAAATGCTAAACTGGAATTCCACTTAACCTTACACTGACCATCATGAACAGTCATACCTGACATGTACACCTGACTTAAGCATGTATAAAAGTAGTGCGGGGGTATGTGGCAGCAAGCGGGAGTACGCCTGTGTGGGCAGTGGTAAGCATTGCCTACACAGATTAAGCATAGTAAAAGCTAACTGGTTTAAGAAACTGTAACCAGAGGTAAGCAGTGCTTACCATCGTGGAAACCCGTGCACACCGGTGTGTTCTGCCCAGCAACAAAATAAAGTGCCGCTACAAGGCTTGAACTCAGAACGCTGTATATTATAGTCACAGTAGTCAACCACTAAGCCATCAAAGCAACACGGATGAATGAGGTATCAGCAAACTAATCCTCACCACAGGAAAATCAAACCAAACATGTGAAATGAATCTATGTACAGTGTGAAGTGGTATAAATTGCTACATAACATAAATATGTGAAATGGAGTACTGCAATAAGTATAGATGTGAGGTGTTATTTTAATAAAGTGTAGAAGTTCCCAGGTCCCTATACAGTGTATGTATGCATGAATCATGGATACCAGACACATATATAACCTGTAATGAAGAATAAATCACTGCCAAAAGGCAAATATAGTGCAAATTAACTATTAAGCAATGCTAACCGCAGCATAGCTCAGCTTAGTAAGAGTAAGCAATGTGTAGGGGAGCCAATCCAATCTGCCTACCGGTATATCCCTTTAAGCACTGCCAACCTTAGGTAAGCAGGTGTGCCTCTTCAAGCCTGGCCAATCAAGGAAAAGTGTGGGTAATTGGCCATATTTAAACCACACAGGCAGGAATACATTCCATAACTGATTGTAGCTTCCTACTGCAAGTAGAATGGCTGGTGTGGGTGAAGGCACTCATTTTAGAACACAGTGCTGGGGCATCCAGGAGTCAAATCTCATGGTATGGCTCCTGGTAAAACACCATGAGGAGAGACTACTGCAGGGCCAGTACCAGGGCGCACAGTATAAAATGGAGGCCTGGGACAGTCTCGCCCATGACCTCAGCAGTGCCACAGGTATCCCCCGGACTGGTGAGCAGGTCAGGCACCACCATGCTGTCCTGAAGCGGTGGAGGGGGGATGTACTGGAACAGTGGATCCAGGAGTCACAGCAGATGGCTAATGCCCCAGTACTGAGTATGTGCTCATTCCACTAAGTAGTTAAGAATTGCCTAACTTGTGTATACTATGGATAGGTATGGCTAAATATCACTGTATTCCTCTGACAGCTGCAGACGAGTGGGCTGCGAACCAGCAAGCCCATGATGCTAGGTTGCAAAGGCTGCATTGTGAGGCAGGTTAGTATTTCTCTGCATGTACTGTCATAACAAATAAATATAAGAGCCTTAGAAAGTGTCGTGCCAGTAGGAATAAATGTGTAATATTCTGTGAATAAAGGTATAACCCCTGGAGTGCTTCTGTTTACTCTTCTTTCATATGTAGTTGAACTGTTGCATACTATAAATAGTACTGTTGTATTAAGCAGTGTTACCCATGCTGTGGTATGCAGATAAAATGTGTATGACATTCTGTATAACAATGTTGGAAGTGCAAAGCGGTCAGTCATATTGCACAAGTGAGAGAGACTTAGATAGAAAACAGTAAAATGTTCACATCAATTCCCTGATGGCAGAGTGTACTGTGATGTTTACTATAATTTTGTTGTCACACACAGATTTTGTACAATGTTCAGATAGAGAGCTGTATGTATAATTACACCCAACAACTGTACAGCATTTGCTAAAATGTTCAGATAGAAAGTTGTATGCATATTCATACCCCACAACTGTTCCAGTCTGTCCAGCATGTCCAGATAAATGGTCCATATCACCAGCCTGGTAACCTGTTCTCCTGAAAAAGCAGTGTGATGATCCAAGAAGTGTAGGCAGCTGTTAATGACATATAACTGAAAGTCAAATGTGTACATAGTCATAGAATGTATATGAAAACAAACCTGTCATTCTACCACCTCACCCAAAGTGTATCACAGCAATACTCAACATATGTTGCATTAACACCTGCATTTTGTCACACCTGTATGTAAGATGAAGGTCACGTATATAATAATTTATAAACATACTAGTGTACAATATAAGGCCATTGGGTAGTGTAATAATACATGTAAGGGAAAGATCACTGCAGTGACTAAGAATGTTGTGAAAACTACAAGGATATATTATTTGTTAACTGAACTCTCTCTCACCCCTACCATATGTGCGAAATAACCCAATGACACTCCTCAACTGGTATATGTACACTCCAAACATTTGTTGGGACATATGTCCTAATGGTTTATACATATTCACATTTGTTTCTATGCATGTGCCATGTTAAAATACACCCATATTGGTGGCCTGTTGCCATCAATGAAATGTGCATGCTCTTGTAATGGCCACTGTTGTTCCATATATGCATGTGTTCTGCTTGCTCTACAACTGTGTTAAATCTGGTGTTTTGGATAAATGGGAATACCTATGCATGCTGTTATAACTAATCCTGAATGCTGTTGACTGTTACTACCCCATATCTGTCATAAACCTGCTACAACATAGCTCGTATGGGAAGGCCAGTCCCACCTCAGCTGGCCATGGCACCGGGCACCAGCACATCTGGGGCCCAGCCTGGGACCTCCTCATCTGTGGGCCCTGTACCACCTTCAGGTGGAACTGCTGCAGGGGATGGGGCTCAACCCCCTGGAGCGGGTGTGGAGGGGAACCTGTCACCCGTCAACATGTCCAGGCCATTCTGCATAGGGAGCTCGATCTGGAGTTTCGAGACCGGCTATGCCAGCTTGAGGGCCGAGTGGCACAATTAGAGGGTGAGCCTGCCCTCCTACACAGCCCCCAGCACAGCCACCTTTGGGGCCATGAAGGTGCAGTGGTGACTGCCCATGGGTGGGGACCACAGTCCCACTGTTCTCATTTTGGGGGCTTATGGGCTTGCGACTTCCAAACACCCCTCTCCATCCAAGGTGTTTACCCCCCACATGTGTCATATACCGCCACTGTATGTGTCTTGTTTGTCTTGTCTTTTAACCTACACAACGTACCTCCCCAATTATACCTACTACCCCTCGCCAACATCTCACTCTCACCTGAAAAAAGGGCAAGCTGTTCCCACAAAAACATCATGCCCCATACATAGCTGTCCATTTCGCACACATGTCCATTGGACACATATAATCTGGTCTAATTGGCATCACAACAAATTTATGTTGTCCTCACCCCTCTCCCAGGAGCTTGAGGCTCCAAATCTACCTCCAAATTCAGTGTATATGCACAGCTGTTGCTGTAGAAGAAATGGGCAGCTATGGACCTTTCCTACACCCTTCCTGCACATCCCTAGCTATTTTTCCTACAGTCTTTCCCTCTTTGTGCCCCTTTTTCACCACTTTCCTATCAACCCTTTTTTTCTTTACTTTTAAAGAAATTAGCACAGGGGTAAATGGAAGTAGGCACATGTAAGCAGCAGTAAGTAGGTTTAAGCTTGTTTGCATGGGGGTAAGCTATGCCTACTCAGGTTAAACAATTTAAAAGCTAACAGAGTATGAGAAACTGTAACCAAGGTTAGCAGTGCTTAGCTCAGCACAAACCAGCAAACAACTGCTTTAAAGTGCCTTAATAGCTCTGTATCCATTGGCCAATGTTCTGCCCAGCAACAAAATAAATTGCTTCTGCAAGGCTCAAATCCAGGACCATGTACTCCATACATGAAGAGATTTATCACTAAGCCATGACAGATGCAAAGACATTCAATGTTTTCAGAAACATATCATCCAGTCCTGTCATGCAACAGTACAGAGAATGTATACCAACACCTAGATGTCTGTGTTTGTGTGCAACAATATTAATAACTAAACAGATACAACATATATATATATATATATATATATATATATATATATATATACACACACACATCAATATATATGCACATATATATATGCATATGCCTAAATCGACACATATATGTGTCTACACCTATATGCCTACATATACACAGCACGTTACATATGTCTACGCAGATATATATCTATGTAAGTATATATGGACATGGTTATATATGTGTTAGCAGATGTATATATCTATATAGGTATATATGGTCATATATCTGTCGATAGCAATGGCAGATTAACAAACACACATATGGCCACATGCACCGTAAATGGGGTTGAGAGACCCCACACACTATATTTCTCGTACAAATAGGCATCCCCCCACAGCCAAACACGAGCACCCTGCAATACTCTACTAAGTACAGTCTGCCTCCCATAGGACATGTAATATGTGGAAGCCATCAACATCCCCAGGATACAGATAGACAGACACAGATATGCAGATACAGATATATATATGTGTTAGCATATATGTGTCTGGGAGTAGAACCCCTACCTAACTAGTTTACTACACTACAGCACTACGCAGTTATAGTAAACACCATGGACATTACTGAAGTATATTTTCCCCCAAAGGTGTATTTCACAATGACTGTCATCAGCAGGATTACCAAACTAGGACATGTCAACTGTACTGCGAGTGACTAGCCTAAAATGCATTGCTCCCTATACAGACAGTGAGACACACACAAAACTTCTACAACTGACATGTGTGGGTATAGAACCCCTGACTGAGTGTTATATCACACAACACCATGGAGCTCTTATAGGACACACCACAGGGATTACTAGTGAAACCCTTCCCCAAAGGTGTATTTCACAATGACTGACATCAGCTTGCCAAAGTAGGGCATTTGTAATGTACTGCAAGTGAGTAGCCTATAATGCATTGTTCCATACACAGACATTGAAACACACACAAAACATCCAGAACTGCCATGGATGGAGATGGAACCCTACCACCGTTCTAAATCACAATGCAGCAGGACACAGTTACAGGACGTGCTACAGAGATTACTGAGCTACGACCTTCCCAGAGGTGTGTTTCTAGGTGAGTGACATCAGCAGCCTTGCCAACGTTGAGTATATGAATTCTAAGGAGTGTGAGTACCCTAAAAATCATTGTTCTCTACTCAGTCAGACACACACAGATTCACACACAAACACACAGTTGCTAGGTCTGGGGTTAGAACACCTACCTAACTACTATATCACACTACAACAGTATGCAGTTACAGGACGCGCTACAGAAATTACTGTACTATAATTTTCCCAGTGGTGTATTTCTAGGTGAGTGACTTCAGCAGCCTTGCCAAAGTTGAGTATATGAATTGCATGGAGTATGAGTAGCCTAAAAAGCATTTCTCTCTACACAATCAGCGACAGACAGACACACACACACAAACACATACTCACACAGTTGCCAAGTCTGGAGTTAGAACTACTACCTAACTAGTTTATCACTACAGCAGTACACAGTTATGGGACATGCCATGGAGATTACCGAGCTACAGCTCTGCCAAAGGTGTATTTCACATTGGATGATCTCAGCAGGCTTGTCATAATACTGCTATGGGGATGGCAGTGTGTGCATGGGCCATAACCCATTCATGTAGGGGTTGACATGCCACATGCAGGCACACATGGGGTCATATGTCACAGGTACGTGTATACAGCTACTAGATGACTACTTCCTTGTACAGTCATGTTGCACAGCTGGCACGTGCACCACATAGTCTGTCAATCTGACAGATACTGGTGGCTAGTATCTGCAGTGAGTGACATCCACACCTCATGAGTTTGGGGTCCTTTGGCTGTGTGCTGGATGGGACAGGCCCAGATGGCTCCTTGTCATGGTCACCCTCTTCCACACACCTATGCCAGTCTACCTTTGGCTTATTATAGTGTGTTGTGTTTCCATATATGTCTGTATTCCTATCCACTGTGTGTGCAAGGCAGGATTGGTGCATACTAACATCTGTCTGCACTGAGAACTGTGACTGCCAGATATGTCTAGTCCACTGGTGTTTGCAGACATGGCCTTCATGTGTTTAAGTGTGTGAGCATGCCCGGTATGGCCATCAGTATTGCATGTGTGGATCAAGTCCAGGTAGTTTGTACTGCGGTGCTGAACTTTGTGTTGTAACCGACAGGCAGCATGCTGTGTCTGCAGGGTATCCATCAGTCATTTGGCATTGACTGTTGCTACATTTCTGCATAGCAGGGGGGGACACCTGACTGTTTCTACTGTTCTACACAGGAGTGGGGGGGGGCACACCTGACGGTTACTATAAGTGTACGTTGGACGGGGGGGCACACCTGACACTTGTACACATTTGCTAGGACTGTACTGGTATATCATGTACTCCATTTCAGTCTGTAGTCTTACCTATCCTGCTGGCTAGAGGCATACCAGTGTACTACAAATCTTAGCTTTGTTTACCTACATATTAGTTTCTGACTTCCTAGCCTTCACAACTTACATCCGACTGCCTAGCCTGCTGTGGTCTGTCTGTGTAGGCCGGGGAAAGGGGTTACCCATAGGGCTCATTCAGATGCCATAGTGCAACATTTGTTTGTGTTTGTCTATACCTGTCCTGCTGGCTGAGACTGTTGTTGGGTATGTGAACCTTCCTGACTGGCATGTGTGGCTCTTATGGACACACATGTCGCTCAGTCCATTTTCTGCAGTGGGTTTTGTTACCCTGTGTAGTACTACTATGGTGACTCCAGTATGTGTTAGAGATGTCATGTTGCCACTATTGGTGTCTACTGTCTGTTGCCTTAACATTCGGCCACCCAATTCCCTTGCATGCTCACATCCATACCATAACTACAGGTAACAACACATTCTACTCCATTTGGCAATTGGTAGGTTTATTGACTTACCTTGAGGGTGTGCCAGACTTGAGGATGGTGCTGGAGGGCTGCCTATGTCGGATGCACATAGTACACTCCCTATACATGGTTGGGCACAGGTAGTGTCATGTTTGGCATACTTTTACTGTCTGTGAGAGTCAGAGAGAGGTGTCATTCTCTGGGCCCCTACTGTGTCAGTGCATATGCTATGCGTTGCCTCTCTGCCAAGGTCAGGGCTTACTGGGCACACCTCCTTCTGCCTATTGGGGCAGGCTCAGGTTGTTCCTCCACTGAGTCACTCTGTGCCTGTACAGGCTTTGGCATTGGTGGGGGGGATGTGTGGCCCTGCCCCATGATGTTCCTGCTGCAGCTGTTTCCACAGGATCATATTATGTAGCATAACACATACCATAACAATTTGGGTACATGTAGCTGGTGAATACTACAAGGCTCCACTGGATGTGTCCAGACACCAGATCCGTGACCTGAGCATCCCAAACACATGCTCTATTATATATCTGCCCAGTGCGTGTGCCTCATTATGGCGTTGTTGTTCAGGTGTGTGTGCATTTCTGATGGGTGTCATCAGCCATGGCTCCAGTGGGTACCCAGCATCCCCCACTAGGTGACCGTAGGGGATACCCACATTGGCAAATCTGTGGTACAGCTGCGTCAGATGCCATATGTGTGAATTGTCATAGCTTCCAGGGCAGCCGGCACACATATTCATTATAATGGCCTAGGCATCACATACAACCTGGCAATTGATGGAGGGGATGCTCCTGTGGTTGATTTAGGCCCTACCCTGCTCACCGGGTGGTGCTTTGATGCATACGTGCATGCAGTCTATAGCACCTACTACCCCAGGGTATTCTGCTATTTGGTGGAAGAGATGCATATTACTGGTCAACACCTCACGTGTGTTGAGGAAATATACGTGCTCACTGGCATGTGCTGACATGGCATCCAGGAACTGGCGAAATATTCTGGATGCTGATGCCTGTGAGATGCCCATGATATCCCCAGTTGTGCTTTGGGTGGTACCTGTGGCTAGTATACCTAGGCCTATACATACCTTGGTATCCACTGGGATGGGTTCCCCTCAGCCAGTTTGATCTGTCACGTGTGGCCGGCACAGCTCAACAATTTGCTGTAGGAGGTCTCTGTCCACCATATAGCGCTTCACTATCTCCAGCTCATGTAGCCCCTGGTAGGTTACCCTGGGTCTGTACACTCTTCTCTGTCTTCTCACTGTCAGTTGTTCAGCCGCATTCACATCCTCACCACTCTCAGCCTCTTGCACATGCTGTTCTATGTTGCCTGCTAAAGCCCTTCTCATTTTGTAGGTTTGTTTGTTAAAATTTCCCTGCTTGTATACACCAGTGGTGTAGAGTGTGGAAAAACTAGGGGGGAAGGTGTTTGCTTAGTTTATAGTAGTGTTCTGGGCTGGGCTGGTCTGTTGCCTGTGTAATTAGCTGGTTCTGATACACTTCACCTGTCAGCTCAGCTAGTTCTCCTTCATTACCTTCCTACTGCTGTTTGCCCTTCACATTGACTCCCTGTTCAAATGTGCACAGAGCTGCTATTTCCTGGTTTAACTTCTTTTTTCTTCCTGTACAACCCGGTGTGCGGTGCACACACCCGCTTACACTTTGTAAAGGGTGCTAGGCAGGTTTAGACACACCCCTAGCTTAACTGTGCTAAGCTAGGAGCAATCCCAAGCCACAGGGCTCCAATCGACTTACAGTATGCCTGACACACACCCCATGATGTCACCTATATCCTAGTCTTGCACCCAGGTATTTATACTCTTATACTCTTGGGACCTGCCTCACACCCTGCGGAAAACTGGGATTCACTATCCTTCACCTCATTTGCATAGGATTGCCTGCTAATGCATAGTTCCATGTCTCACACTGAGCCTCCCCCCTTAGCAACCATTACTCACTGGCCAGGTTGTCTTCTCCCTGCCACTGACTTGGCAGACTACTGCTTTTATTTAGTGTGCTTATTTTAGGTTTATTTTGTTATTTTCCCCCGATCCCATTTGCACACCTCTGCTCTATGCTTCAATGGATGTGATAGGCGAACATTTCATAAAAGTTGTATTTTGTACATTTGGCATTGTTTGAAATGCCAATGGCCTTCTACCTGGCCATTAGCATGCTTTCTCGATGCTATGCAGCCTTTATTTGGCACTGTCATAGCTCTGTTTTGCAATTTTCAGTACCATACTCGGTTATTATCACTAAAGCCAATAACTCTGCTGGTGAAGCACTATTCTCTTGCGCCATAGCCAAATTATGGAACTCACTCCCACCCACAATTACCTCCATACTATCATGCACCGACTTCAAAACTTTATTAAAAGCGCACCTAAAAACATGCTGGCTATGCCCTTGCAACTCCCACTCTAATATCATCCACCCCATCCAACTACTACCTTTCTTTCACCTCCACTAACTACCTTGATGATAGCAAGCTCAGATGCTCATAAGCCTAGTACTTATTATACAACAGGAACTTCTCATTGTTACATTTGTTAATGCCTGTTATGTACTTCACAGATAAAGATTCTAGTTGTCTACTGATGTACTATGTTCTTCATCTGTAAATATGTTGTAAGTAATTTCTATGTTAAATTGTTAGTCACTATGTAATCCAATGTAACTACTGTCTGTTTATTTTACTGTGGAGCTTTTCTCCCCGGGCCTCCACTGAAAATGGACCCACGTCCAGTCGGACACTCCCGGTCAACAAATTTAAATAAATAAATAAATAATAAATAAATAAATATTAACCGAGTACATTTCTGCATATTACGCTAGTCCTGCACACCCTGATTACTGCTTCCTGGATAACAAATTTACCTCATTTGCATGGTTTTCACCTGCAAATGGGGTGATTTGCATACGGGAGCTGGGGACATGCAGCACTAGTGCTACAGTGCTCGCGCACGTCAGACGTGCACTTACGTGGATCGCTCGGCCACCATATTGGTAATATTTCATCTAACACTGATCACGCATGCCGTGCAAGCTTTTGAGAATTCGGGGTATAGTCTTACAGCCCAGGCGGTGGACCCGTCTTAAAAACCTATACAAAACAGAATACAATAATAGATCCCGAAGTCTTTCTGAATGGTTCAGGTTTTTCATCCCTGTGATTTTTTATTCATATGAGGGTGAATATTCCCTTTTCAGTTTTGTTCATCAGGCTTGTTTGAAGGCTACATAAACTGTATCAATGAAGAATAAAGCAGAAATGATTTTGCAGGAATGAGTAAGCATGCTTTATAAAAGTAGAATGGCTACAGAATATGCTTTTCAGACTGGTAGACATGTACAAGTCACATTTAAATTGTTGCTTACCAGTGTCTAGGTTTCTAATAACAGGGACATTTTTATATTACATGACTATTTATTTTATAATCTAATTTAAGTCCACACTCCCAATTCTAATGATGATTTATTCGTAAACATCATGGATGGGAGATAGGAAATTCACTTCGGGGATCATGTCAGTTGCCTGCTAGACAACGGTCCAGTGAAGTAAATATTGGGGGAAGAAATATCCAGGGAATTGTTATGGCTAGGCTTGTATAGGCCCTAAGCCGATAGCCTAGTACCAACCTATGAACCTATGAACCTATAAACAATAAAGTTGAGATCACTACTACTGCTACAACAAGCGTGCTTTTTGTATCTAAACCATCTTGAAGAAATTCAGCAGTTATTGAAATATGTGCATTCTTATTGAAATACGTATATTGTCAAATTTGAAATTATCAGCATATTTGGCCATCAATATCCATTTTCCTGATTTTTTATCTCAAAATGGCTGTGTTAAAAGAAGTTATTCCACTACACAGTCCTGTGAGATAGATGTATATCTCCCCATAGTAAAATGCACCCCGTATTGAATTACATATGGATTGATGTTTAATGTGTTTAATTTTATCAGTTATTTGCTTATGTAAAATAGTATTTAAAGCCTTAGCTAGCTCTATTTGCAGAGCTAGAAAGCCCTGGCTACCACCCAGGCAGCTGAAGTTTAATAGCAGCTCAGACATCTGTTGTTACTGGTGCAGAAGAAAGAGATGAATGCCACAGCTAACTGTCTCACTGCTGTTTGAGAGACATGATTGAGGGAATGTGCTGTGGCAGATTTACCTCATTAGAATCCACTGTGGAATTGTAGGATCAGGTGGGCATGATGACTATAAAGGGGGAAGGGACATTTGATTATGCATGCAATGAGGCATATAGATACAGCACAATGACCACTGAATGCCAGACTCCTCGACGATGTTGCCTTGTGTGAGGTATGTTAGCATAATGCCACTGTCCCCCATGCAGATGATTCCACCACTCTTGGCTGGCTCAATACTCACATCCAGAAGAATGAATGGGAAGTACGGCTCTCAATCCTGTAGGAATGAATAGGACAGTTGACTAGTGGGGAGTAAGTCTTAATAGTTTGAGCAAAAGGACTGGCACAAAAAAATGGTTAGCAAGGTCAAGATCTGAAGGGTGCAATAACAGCTATTCATCAGGTGCTGATGTTGGACTTTTCAAAGAATTTAAAGAATGCCATGAGATTCAGCTGCAAGATCTCTTCATAACTAGCCATTACTGCTCCACACCTGACAGATGCAGTTACCTTATGCAGTCTTAGATACGCTCCATTATGGCTCTCTACATGATTTTACAGAAAATAATATAGTCAAGCCAGTGGATCTTACAGTGTAGATTTAATGGGATCACCCTTTTTTAACTGGTACCATTATACCTTAATTCTGTAGGTCAGCAATACGTGCATGCTATCAATTTTTGAATATGGCTATTTGCTGTATATTTAGGTTTTCCTCAATTCTTTGTTGGAGAATACTAAGCATGCTGTCTAGTCCTGTGAAATGTGGGTATTTACTTTTTCTTGTAACAACTTTTGCCATGCCTGCAGTTATAGAAATGGTGTCGCCCTTGGCCTCTTTAGCACTAATTGCTTACCTATTCTTTGCTGAGGCATATTCATTTGAAAGGTTTTTGTCTGATTCCCTTTTATTGTGCTTTGTTGAAACAACATGCACTTGCATTACACAATCTGGTGATGTACTCTTGTGGAGTTGGTATATATGTAAGGAGGTGTAAAATGACAAGGAGCAAGTAGGAAATGGAATCATGAGACAAAGCCTGCTCAGTCTCTCTCTCTCTCTCTCTGAATGAGATTTTTAGTGCATGAACAAAGGACATCTCTGGGTTAAATCCACAGTGGATACTGGAGTTCATCAGAAGAAGACATGCCATTGGAGGAACACTTTCCATGAAAGTCAAACACATGGACATCAGATGCATCCATTGCACACCACCCCTTGGAAACATAATGGGCGGTGCAGAGGGAATGACCAGGACTTGACAAAAACTCTGACTCCCTACATTGTATTATAGTCCTGTTATAATTTCAAGGACCATAACTGAACTGAGATCCACACAACAGCAATAATTAAAGTGTGACTATAACGAAGTATATAATGACTCCAAAATTACTGCATTACAGTATTCCAGCCTGTCTGAGGTACAGTGTATATATATATATATATATATATATATATATATATATATATATATATATGTATATATAAATATATATATATATATATATATATATATATATATATATATATATATATATATATATATATATATATATATATATATATATATATAATTACTAATGGATATAAAGGGTGCAGCCTCTAAAAATCTGGAAATCTGGGGGTGCAGGGGAACTCGCCAATCTGTGAAAACATTGTTTTAGGCCTAAGTGGGAGTGCTACACTCCACTGCTTGTCCTGTGGATCACACTTACTTTTTATGAATTTTAGGATTTGCACTAAAGCATTTCAATGTTCCAAATAGGTGGAACAAATGAGAGAATCTAGAGCTGTGTTTTTGATGAGTCATACTGAAAGTGAGTCACAAAATTGCTAGCAACAAGTTTTGCATTCTCATGCATTTTCTGAAGGATATGAAGACTGAAACTTACATACCTGTCATTATTTGTGACTGCAGCCCAAATAAATTTGACTGAAAGCTCATCTTTAACTAGCAGTAGGTCAAAATACTTCTTAACTTCATTCTGCCCAAAGCCAAAAATGGTGAGGGCACAAAGGCCCAAAAAGTGATACATTTTTAATATTATTATTATTTTTTTTAGTTTATCTGTTTGTTAATCCCGGTAAATAATAGAAAATGTGCCCTCTTCAGAGGCTGCCCAAGAGCATTGCCTGGTTAAGTAACTTGCCCAGATTCATGCAGCAGGCAAATGGAGGGCCAAATTCATACAACAGGCAAATGGAGGT
Source organism: Protopterus annectens (assembly GCF_019279795.1). Classification (NCBI taxonomy): domain Eukaryota; kingdom Metazoa; phylum Chordata; order Ceratodontiformes; family Protopteridae; genus Protopterus; species Protopterus annectens. The sequence goes on from NC_056731.1 coordinate 1,769,327,521, forward strand.
GGAAAGAATCAAACACTGCACTTTTGACTTCTGGAAGCAGCTCATAAACAGCTTGTAACCTGAAGTGCCAGATAACTCTTATTCAGTCTAAATGTTAACAGTATTACATGTTTTGCAAAAATGTGCAATTTTTGAACAATAAGAACTATGAAAGTCTAATAGACTTGGCATTATTGCCTGCCTGTAATCCTCGGTGATATACCAGAAAATTAAGAATTTAATGAGGTAAAGGGCAAATACAGGAGCTAAAAATCAGAGCTGTTCTATGAAATCAGGGACAGATAAGAGGCAGACAACTTTAATTCACTTAAAAAGTTAATAGAACAACAGGATTTGCATTGACATGCAATTTCTGAACAATGAAAACTATGAAATACTAATAACTGGTATTACGGACTGAACGCAATCCTCAATAATTTAAAAGCAAAAATATGAGCCAAAATCAGTGATGATCTGAAAAAACAGGTATGACCAATGAGAAATAACGTTATGTGCTATACCTTCTTCTTAAGGATGTGCGCGTGTGTGCATGTGGGCACACACACACACACACACACACACACACACACACACACACACACACACACACACACACACAAACAGAAACCCGTGCACACAGTATATAGTGCAAAGCATGGTAACTTATCAGATCCACACTTAACATGGCGATGTCTTCAGCACTGCGCAGTACTGACTTTTTTAAAAGACTGAGCTTGTACATCAAAATGGAAGAATGGAGTGGGCTCAGCTACATATAGTCCATGTTATCTTCTCTCCTCTAAACTGTTTTCAGCAGTGTTAAGTCTCTCTCTGATTACCCAGATGAAATGTTGGTGTTATTTAAAGCAGTAGTCAATCACAAGGCATTATAAAATTACTGGAAAATGGAGCTGTTGATATGACATCCAGAGAGGAATCGCCATAAGAACAGCCTGCACAATTCCATTTGTCAGCCTCAGGTAAATAACAAACTAGATAACCTAACTTCTTTTATCAACACATTCTTGGGAGACACGTCAGAATTAAAGGCTCTAGCAATGAAGAACAAAAATGACATTCCAACTTTGACTACTAATATGGCATTACTGGTAAGTGACAACACTATAAATGCATCCCACCAATGGGAAACATAAACCTGTATCAGTTAGCACCAGCCTTTAATTAACAAGCTGCAATGGAAAACCGATGCCTCCCAGCCCATATTATAGAAAGGATCCACCAATATATTTAAGTCTCCACCACCCTAATATATATATATATATATATATATATATATATATATATATATATATATATATATATATATATATATATATATATATATATACCTCTCACCAAGACAGATCATATTTAAATTGCTGAATTTTGCTTAAAACCCTTATTGTTGTACAGTGACAAAAAGGTGAAGGAGATAACAGAAAAGCAGAAAGTACATTAATTCCAGGCCTTTTCCACAGACATCTGTATCCTAAAAATACTTTTACCAGTATCAGATATTTATGTTAAAAACTCCATTTCTCTAATGTTTAAATATCTGCAGCTCATATAACAAGCAGAGAATGTGATGTTGTTGGTTCCTCTTGATGCTCCACTTCATTTTTTGCAAGATGAGGCATAGCTAAGGGCATCCCCAAACATTAATAGTCAGGAATCTACTGCACCTACCCATCCAAAAATGTAGATATCTTAGCAAAGATCAAAGATCCCTGCTGGTCTGGGCAAATTAACAGCAAGTCTCATAACTCCACTGACACCCTGAACAGGTACAGCATTATGCATGCATCTACTGTGCATGCAATCATATGAACAGCACCCATCGAAGGAGATTGACTAACAATCCAACATCCAACAAATTAGAGTGACATATAAAACAAAAGCATCAGAGGATAGATACCGTGGAGATCATCTAGGATAAAACATAGTTTTCAACAAATGAAGCTTCAGCCAAGCCAAAGGAGAAATCGTTATGTGACTTTTCTTTTCCATTCTGCAAAAGACAAGCAATATACAGTAGCAAAGCAGAAGGTGCAAAAAGGTCAAACTGTGCAATCCTTATAACTCTGTTTTGTCACTTTTGTAATATTAATTATTGGGATAATATTTGTAGGTACAAAGGTTCATAGATGATTATTAAGCTAACAACCCAGGTGGCCTTTTTAAGCCTAGCCATGCTCCCCAAATGTATCTGGAAAGTTCTGCTACCTTTAGGTTATTTTAAGGGGTAGATGCAGGCTTTGACATCGGTGGTCAAGCATTTACAGAATGCCTGTGTCTAACAGAGACATTGGTGCCAGACCAGGGGTAAATTTCTGATTCCCCATCCACTGGTCCAAGATACACTTGAAATGGTTTAGGGAAGAGCTCTGAGCTCTGCTTCACATGGATGGGAAGCCTGTTCCAGGGAAGAGATAGCCTTTAAGACACTTAACTGTTCCACTAACATGTCCTATCTGTGTTGCAGAAGAGGTTAAGTCCCTTGATTGGGTAATTCTGATATTTGTTTTGTGATTGTCCAACAGGTTCATCAAAGTGGGATCAGAGGAGGCTTTGTAAGTCGGGTATAGATAGCCTGTCAGCAATCTGCAGATGACTGAGCACAGGGCTAGGGCTTTGAGATGGTCTGCTAAGATATGTTATTTAATCTATTGAGTCCTTTGTGAGGAATCCCTGTGAACACTCCAGTTGCTACATATGCCTTGTCAGGTATCTACAGAAGAGGGTGTTTCACTCAGTGATTGGTCCGATGCACTAGATGTCAGTGCATTAGGTTCATTGATATGTATTTACATTTACAATTGACACACTGTTTAATATTAGCAGCACACACTAGTCATCATTTGGTCAATTTTGTTTTAATTAGCAGCCTTTATTGTGACTTGAGCTTTCCCTTACCATTGTTGCACACTTGTCTACTGCTAAGTGACCTCGCTTGCTATTACTGCTGTCCTTACGTATCCTATATTAACCAGACCATTTATTCTTGCTCATATTTCCCATTCTGTTGTTACTGGCTTTGCATTTTTTTTCTTTTTATTTGAAATGTACATTTAAATCACATAAACAAAAGACACATTTTTGGTGGAACAATTCACTATTATCACATTACACAAAGACAATAATCGAGAAAACAATGAAAAAAAGAAAAAAAAGTGAAACATCTCCTAAATTCATAACAACCATCAGATGATCCCCAATGATCCAAAATGCCAAAAGAGAGAGAGAGACACAGTGAAAAAGAACCACAATCCATTATAAATTGTCAAGTAATATATTCAATAAACAAAGACCACTATTGCTTCACCAGGATATCTGTACCTGGTGGAACAATCTAATTACAATATGACAAAATAAATATTTTTATAACCATACTGGCAAATATCCAAAACCTACAGACATTAGAAGGAATATCAAAGATCAGGCTTAACACTCAGATCTTATAAGAACAACCAATCTTAAAATGTATAATTTGGTTAAAAATAAATGTGGCTTACTAACTTTGTAGTCATTGTTTTTGCTTAATAAACATACACAACCCATTAAAGCTATCACAGTTACAATTAAATGACTACATTTTACAGTTAAACACAATATTTTTAAAGTTATTTGAAACATTTTAAACCTTATGCACTGAGTTGAAAAGAAAAAGAAAAAAACAGGAAATGTCTGAGTACATTTTCATTAGCACAATATTACGTACTGTGTTTTATAATTTGTTTGAAATTTGTTAAACCTCATTGATTATTTCTTCAAGCACTTAGAATATATTACAAAAACATGGGGAATGTTTAAACCCTTTTTGGGTACGCCTGTTAGTGGTAGCTTAGCTTCTTTACCTTAATGAAAGATATCTGTTTTTCTAAATGAAACTTTTGACTGATAATCAAAGGGATAATACAGGCAAGAGAGCCTCAATCAATGCAGAAACTATATTTGGCCATATCATTGGTTTTAGGAACACTTAATGCATTTAATACAGACATTCTTACCATTTTTCATGCTTTGATATAGTGAACAGATTTGGTCAGAGCAATAGTCAAATGATATTATGAAAGAGTCGAGTGTTGTATTGTACTCTAAAATGGACAAATCTGAACATGAAATGGAATGCCATTTAAAACCGCTTGATATTTTATTATACAGTATGAAACACCTGTTTTTTATGCACCAATAAAAATCCTATTTGACAGGGTTCAAAGCTATACCTTCTCCTCCCTTGTGGCAACATCTTAGAGCAGACCTGTCTACCAGGTAATTTCCCAAAAGCTACTTCATGATTTCATCGACATTACTATTAACCTGTATGCCATATCTGGTAAAAACTCTGGTTATGAGAACAGGTGCCATTTTTAAAAGAAAAGAAACAAGTTACCAGTGGTGTACCACAAGGCTCAGTTTTGGGCCTTCTCCTATTTGACATATTTTTCTCAGATCTTCAAGCTAAAACTGTCGACCTGTTTTTTTTTCTAAGTGCGCAGATAATTGTAAAGTGGGTGCTGTTATTTGACATACTAACTCACAACTGCTTCAACATGGGTTAGACCGTGTTAACAATTGGTACAAGGACAGTGGTCTCAAGCAAAATGGGAAAATGTGGCATAGTTCAGTTGGTAAGCAAAACATCTTCACATACCATATTGGTGACACACCCCACCAGTCAGTGTCATAAGGGTTTTATTTATTTAGTTCATTATTTCTCTTTGTTTACTGGGAATTTCTGACAGGGTTTCTCCCATTTTCAGCAGAAGCCCAGGGAGAAAAGCTCCACAGATAAGAAGAAAGACATTATATAACAGAAAGAATATATCATAATACAGACAATACTGTGACTTATATGATATCACATTACATAGGATAATACAATGCACCTTCCATACACATTTGAGTTATTGAAACATGAGGTAGTTGATTACAGAGAGATTGGACATCTAACTTATCTAATGAGACTTTTAGTTAGAATATGTAAAGCTGGATAACACAGGAAGTGAAAGGATAATACTGGAGAATGTATTTAAAGAAAAATGAATTCCGGTAAGATACTATATATGTAGAGGGTGATATTGAGAGAAGGTAAAAGTATGTATGAAAGATGTATCAATGGTTGCCTGGAAGAAAATTCTTATAAGGGAGAAGTGGATTGTAGGCTGGAGTGAAATGCAAGCAAAAGCATGAAAGAAAGCCGTATGTGCCCATACTGTCATTAGTGCAAACGTTAAAAATAAATTATGTGTAAGTCATGGAAAAATAGAGTTAATAGAATGTAAATAAAAGGAGGAGTCCAGACTCATAACTTCTTATTGCATGACCATCATGTATCACCACTGTTTCAGAAACCTCTGGTATTTGCATCATCTAATTTCCAAAGACATATCCAATAGATCCAGACAAGTCTTAATACCCATTTACTCATACATTATCAGACCCATTAGTAAACATAATGCACCTTTTGGCATGTAATTATCTAAACGTATCACACGGCTTGACTTCAGGGATGCCTAGCTAAAAGATCAGTGACCTCAACAATCTTAGTTATCAGGGCAGACTTGCAGCAATCTCTCAATAATTAGTTTGTTATATTCTCCCCCATACAGCTCTATATTAAGTCATTTGAGCATGAAAGATCCAACCCTCTTTAGCCTACTGTTCCATCACAGAACAAATGACACCTAAAATATAGGTTAAAAGAAGAAAATTGATAATAAGACCCATTGGCATAATAGCCTCCTATCCCATCCCAATGTATCCCTCATTTCCATAAAAACCTTCTACTACTTGTCAAGCAGAGTAACATCCATTCTACCTAAACATAAACATAGATAATTGGATGGGTAGCCTCACATTCTTCCCCATTCTATCCTTCCTTGTCTTCATTGAGTCTGGGAGGAGCTTTGAAGAAGATTTGTTGACTAGGTTTGTAGTGGTCTGCAGACTGATTGCCTAGTATTTACATATGAACCTATGAATTTTGCTCATCTTCATTTTATACCACACTGGAAAAGGCCATTTGGACCATGGAGGTAAGACTTTATGATATTTTCCAACTGCAATTAATTTCATTAAACAGGCACTTCTCGGCAACATAAGGATGAACCTAATGGGTAATGAACATGTTCTCCTGGATGGCAGAGCTGTAACTCAATCTGAAATCAATTTGCTCAGCTACCAGAACTAGCCATATTTTAGTTATTTTTATTTATTTTACATTTGTTGACCGGGATTGCCCGACTGAGCTGAAGAGCCCTTTTCCAGTGGAGACCCAGGGAGAAATGCTCCAACATATTGTGCAATTTTTATTATAAATTAGCATTACACAGCAATGTTATAGGATTATTACAAGGAATTAAGCAGCAATGCAATGTTATACAGTGTCAATAATCAGGAGTATAGTATAACTATTTCAAGATGTATAAAAAGAAAATGTGTCTTAGATGAATATAGTTTTTGGGGTAAGTGGTCACAAAAACCCAGTTTTATCATAATGTAATTGCATGAAGGCAATTATAATAGAATGTTTCTCTGAGGCAATTTGCTTAATAGATTTTAGAAGACAGTAGAAAGAGTAGTCAAGGAAGATTAGAGAGAGCTAGTGAGGAGTGAGTTAAGGGCAGGAAGCAAATTAAGGTATGGGAAGTAGGGGATGTTTAAGGAGGTAGAGTGCAGACATATCTTCAGAGAAGCTTCCATAATCTTGACATTAGAGTTAGAAACATCCAGGCTTTCATGTTTATATAAACCAAAGAGGGTCAATAACAAGGAGCTAGTCAAGGCATACAGAACAGGTAAGGTAGAATTAGTTATAGCTCTAAGAGATTGAGAGAAAGAGAGAGAGAGAGAAACATGCATCCCTTCAACTCAAGCAATAAAATACAAGCCAGACAGTGTCTGTGCATACAGAGTAAGAAAAAAACAAATACCTGCTTTCATTCATTTAATTAAGTTACAAGGAGAAAAGTATTAATATCTCAAGATGATGTAAGTGCAGCTCTTGCTTTTTTTTTTAAGAAACTATATGGAGATAATGTCGCGCCTACAAAGTCCATTCCTACATCTACATTAAATTCTCTGAATTCATTGCATCTTCCCTCTCATTCCTCAAACCATCTCCAGATTCTAAATATTCACACTTTGTTACTCTCTATTAATTTGCAGTAGGGAAGAAGCTGGACCCTGATGATTACCTTTGTTTAGGGAAACAAATAATTGATGATCACTGCACTACCAAACCAAGAGAATGACCGCACATGCATGGGGGACTGTCTGTTATTTCCTTAATAAATTCCAAAGCCGCACCTTACACAGAATTCACCTGTTTCTTAATCATCTTTCATATCTAGTTCAACTAGGCTTTGTTAATGGTCATTCTAGTTCAGATGTCCTAGAGTACACATCACCTATATGAAAGAAAAATGATAAAACCACTCCAATGACCACAAACTAAGAAAAAATAATAAAAGGTAGTAGGAGGGGATGTATATTTTATTCTGAAGAAATCTGGATATTGTCAGGATGAAAGAGCTTAATAAATGTTGTGGCTCCGAAGTCTTCCCCTTGTATTATATGCAAGAAAAATGTAAACTTTCTAGTCCCTTTTCTGCTAGATTAAGTGGTTTTCAAGAACCATCAGTTTCTATAAAATTAGTCTATTGTATATTTTACTTTCATTTAGCAACTTCTTCTGTAAAGCAAATTAAAGCAGTTTATTACAAACAATATGCTGAACTATTGACTGATTAACATTAATTTCTGCCTTGCTGTTAGCAAAAAGAACAAGACAAAGCTGCCTGTTGTCCCTGACCCCTGTTCTATTTTTAGCTATTGAACCTCTTGTTTAATTTATATGATTATCCAAAGTACTGAATAGGTGGAAGATATCAACTAAAGGGTGCTGATCAAGGTGCATGATTTACTGCAGTTTAGGGAGTAGCCCTATTTAGATATAGTCTTGTCCTCTCAGTTATGCTAGATATGACTTATAACTTTCCAGCTGCAAAGTCAGTAATATTGAAATGGAGATATTTTTTTTCCAGGTGCAAAGTCAGTAATTTCCTAACTGATATGCTATCAGTTAGCAAAGTTGCCGAAGTCTTTTCATGTACCCAGAATTAAATTTTATGCATCTATGCAAAAACAATAACTTGTTAAACTATTTAGTTATGATGGGAAAACAAGGAGAGTGTCTGATACAGTTACTGCATTAAAACTGAGAGATGAGGGTTGCAGGGATGTACATCTTAAAACTCTATACAACCACATTTACAAAATACAAAATTTTCACCACATCAGTGTCTAGTCCTCCATATAAGCTACATTGGCATGGTCTTTTGTGGGTAGTACTTAAAGCTAGTATAATTAATTTAACAAATACTTGCCTGGGTGAATAAATGATCAGCATTCCATAACATCATATATGCAGCATTTAAACAACTCAAGAAACATTTAGGTAGAAGTAGATGTGTGTGTGGGGGTATACATTCCAATATGGAGCGATCTAGAATTAAATACAGTAAACAAGGAAATACAGTGGCATGATTGGCAATACAAAAGTATTTAATCTGAAATGTATAGTTTTACTAATTTCTTTGTGGGGAAAAATCAAATAGTATCGTCTTCATATATGAATTTTCTTATTTGCTAGAGAGGTAACTTGGGGTAATATTCATTGTAATCCAAAATCCTGTTGGTTCAACATTCTCTTACTAAAAAACATACTCAGTAAACTTTTTCATTCTTCACATAATATTTAACATTTTTTCAATAGATTTTGCTTGCAAGATACTAATTCACGAGGATCTTAACAATTAAATGCTTTGTTATTTAGGACACACACATCCAAGCTGCTACAACTCTACATGACATTTATCTGCAGAGGATATTGGACAGCAGCTCACCAGCATAAGGAAGATTTTCTACAGTGATTATACAACACCTGGATCATGTATGACATACGATTATCACAAATTTTGGGAATGTCCTCATGAGTGTAATGCATGGTCCTCATTAGTATAAATTTTAAAGAGGATAGCAGCGTTACTATACTGCTCAGCCTCCCAAGCAGCATCCTTGGATGCTCACTCAAATATAACCATTCAATGCACATAGCAGTGTAAACACACCTCATTCACAGCACTGCTACACTTGTCAATGCCAAAGAAGGGGGGAACCACATAACTAAACAGTCCCCTCCCTTTTCACCCTTTTATTCAACCTACCATCATTCACCACTGCTCCTTAATATCCAGCAAAAATAGAGCCATATAAATTTTGAATAAATCCAAATCTAAATCACTTAAATGTATTACATCCCTTCTTTACCACACCTGGTCCTCATCTGTAAAACCCTACCTTCAAATAACTTGCATACCTAAGAAATGAAGTGCTCTGACTATCCTATAATTGAGAGATTACCTTGCTGTTGCAATGGCTGAAAACTTAATTTCTCGCAACTAAACCTAGAAATAATCAAAGACTATACAATAACAAACCTTGAAAACTTTGCTGCAAACATACCAGATTTCTAATGGTCCTTGAAAAAAGTCTACAATTAGGAGCTTTAACAAATTGTTACTACCAAGATGGACAATAATAACTTTGGCAGCATCGACAAATATTCAAAGCTTATCCCCCTCTTCCCTCTACTCCCTTGTCAGATAACATCCCAACTATTGGCATCAAGGCTCAAGTGACTTCCTCCTGGTCCAACCCAAAGCACATAAGAATGTCTAGTAATCAAAATCTTCCTACACACTGAAAAACAAACAAATGACCATGCAACACAATCAAACACACTACCCAGCCTTTACAACTACCACAACACCCTACTATATGTAATCACTAAAGCCTTTAGACAATCACCTGCCTTTCTTTTTAGTATTGTCAACTGAAGTACCTTCAGTCACCAAATCCAATGCTCTGCCAATCCTAAATGAATGTGAAGAAAATGTAATGGTGACCATTCCTTTACACTACAATTATTTTTTTTTTTTTCAAAATCAAACTGCCTGGGTTGTACTGACCTGCCATTAATGAACCTAAAAACTAAGGTCTAACCTTTTATTAACTTGATCCATTTTGGATGTTGTCAACCAAATTAATGTTGCTTCCCTTGTAATGAATACCTCATACCACAATGAGCCCAACAGAGTTCCAGCTGGAATGTTAATAGGCTAACAGCAGGTTTTTTTTTTTTTGAGCTCTGCTATTTTTTTTCTGACAGGAAAATATATTTCTAAGTCATCTTATTTTAACTTTTTGACTAAAAACTAATATTTTGGATTGTGCTGAAAGATGGCATAAACAAAATATCTATATTCTATATCATTTTCCGGTCAAACTTGTTCAGAAAATCTCTCACTGGAAAAAATAGAACGAGTCACACAAAAACAAACTCTCAGGAGTCTTCGACGAGGAAAGATTTTCAGACTGTATTATTTAACATTCAAGAGCTTTCACTGAAAATGGACAAAATAGACAACAAGCTGGACAATTTTAAAGAAAAATACTCAAATGGAACAAATACAGGAGTCTCTTAATCAACAGAAAGTTCAAAACTCATGTATAGAAGTTTCTTTAAATGACATGGAAGAGAGATTAGCAGAAGAAGAAAATAACACTGAATTCCTACTGAGACAAAACACCTTACTTGAACAATTTAGATGATTTAGAAAATAGATCCCAGAGAAACAACATCTGTATCTTCAGACTACCTGAAATTATTGAAGGTGGAAGTATGACACATGTCTTAACATCCTGGCTTCAAAAGATCCTTCATTTACCAGAGGCAATGTCATACAGAATTGAAAGACCCCATAGATCTTTAGTTACATCATCTTCATGTAAAAATCCTTCATCAACAAGAACTACCATTGTGAGATTCTTTACCTCACAGGGAAAAGAACTAATTTTGAAAACAGCTTGGACAAAATCCCCTATCAAAACAGAAGACAAAACAATCAGATCTGACAATGTCTACTCAGCCATAGTGATGTCTAAGACAAAAAGCTTTCTTCCTCTAATTAACGAATTAAATAAGAGACAAATGAAGGTTCATTTTCTATTCCCAGCCAGACTTAAGATATCCCTCCCAGATGGCATTAAAATCTTTGACGATCTTGACAATGCTGTGGCATTTTTAAAAACAAAAAACATAACAGAACATGCAGAAAATATGGAATGGAGTAACAGCTCTTTGAAAAGACGGGGAAAAAACAACTGGAAAATCAATGAAAGGGCAAAGAAAAGAAAAATGACTTCAACAAAAGTATATCTAATAGTTGTTTATGAAACTTACAAACAGATAAACATTAACTACAAATGACTTATTCTGATATGTCTAAAACTTAATGGGAGACGTGGATGCATTCCTAAACAAGGTAATTATTTTTTAATGTAATTTTCTTAGGTTCATAGATTCATAGGTGTTTACTAAGCTAACGACCAAAAGGGCTTTTTTAAGCCTAGCCATGCATCTCAAATCACTGACAAGTTCTGTTACCCTTGATAAGTGTAAGCATGGGTCTGGGAGATGAACCATTTACGTTACCTGTTTGCATTAAAGACACAGGTGCCAAACCTGGGATGAATTTCTGTTTTCTTCGTCTATTTGTCCAAGTTGCACTTGAATTAAGTTAGGGAGGAACTCTGCTTCACATGGATGGGGAGCCTGTTCCATAGACAGGGTAGTCTCTAAGATACATACCTATCTCTCCAGCAGGTCCTATTTATATCACAGGCAAGGTTTAAGTCTTTAGAATGGGTAATTCTGGTACAATTTACTTTGTGGATATGCAGGAGGTCCATCAGAGTGGAGACCAACTAATGACTTTATGACTACCATTCCGAACAACCTACCCCAGTCAACAAATAAAATCAAGTTTCTTTAATCAACTGGTCTCTGGAGTATGTTCTTTGCTTTTTGGTTTTATTTTGTTTTGTCTTATTTTTATTGGTTTGCAGTAGTTTGTTTTATGGCTGAGGATTTGGCTTCGGGTACACCAGCTTTATTTTCGCAAATGGATTTGGTTAACGCTAATAATTCCATTGCTAATCTAACGTTACTCATTCAACAACTGACAGGGCAGATTGAGGCTAGGCATTATTGCAAAGGGTATTACTGCAGCAACAAGATGTGGTGCCCCCACTTTGTTCATGTTTGGAAGGACCAACTAATAACTTTATGACTACCATTCCAAACAACTTACCCCATTCAACAAATAAACTCAAGTTTCTTTGATCGACTGTTCTCTGGAGCATGTTCTTGGCTTATAGGTCTGATGAATGCCAAATACAGTGGAACAATGACTTCCTTGGACTTTGATGCCACACCTTTGTTTATAAGTTGCACAACATAGAATGATTTCCTCACCACTGTAGACAAGTAATGATCAAAGTCTAGATTACTATCTATGTGTGTCCCTGACTACTGGGTCAACTGTAAGGGGTGTGTTGTCAATATGATAGTTACCAGGGATGGATGACTTCCCAAAGGATACTATTATGCATTTCATGGTATTTAATTTTAGTCAATGGCTCTGCCACCAGTTATTTGTCTGTGCCTTCCCCTCCTGGTGAACATTTGTATCAGTGTGAGATTCAATGGCAGTTCCTAATTTGCAATCATTTGTAAATTTAGTCAGCCAGAGACCACTGGCATTGGCCTTGACATCTGAGAAGTAAATGCCAAATAGGAGCGGTCCAAGGACTGATCCCTTAGGGACTCCATTTGTGATTGGCCTCTTTGTAGAGGTGGACTCCCCAATTCTAACTTCCTGGGTTCTATCTGTGAGCCAGTTGGCTATCCACTGGGTGACATACAGGTTTGGACCTAACCTCTTGAGTTTATCAGCAATGGCCGAGTGGGGTATTGTGGCAAATGCATTGGCCAGGTCAAGCTAGGCAGTTTGAACGATTTTGCCCTCATCCATTGCTTTGGTGACCTTCTCAAAGAAGTCCACCAGGTTGAGTAGGCATGATCTGCCCTTGACAAAACCAAACTGGCTTTGGTCCAGTGTCTGGAGGTTTACTGTATCTCTATTTATCATCTCCATGATAATTATTTCCATGGCTTTACATATAAGACTAGTGAGATTTATGGGTCTGTAGTTCCCAGGGTCTGTAGATGGCCCACCTTTGTGCAGAGGGATGACTGCTGCCTTTCTCCGTTCATGAGGCATGAAGTCTGTTTGGAGGCTATAGTTAAATATTAATTCCAGTCCCTAGTATAAAATTGATAATGTGTGTATGCATGTATGTAGGCATAAATGTGTGTACTGATGTATGAATATATACTCAATATAAAAATATTTATAAGCTTGGGATTAATAGCATCTGGAAGTATGTATAGACATTAATACAGTTTTGACTGCAGGTTTCTCATCATTAATGAAATAACTACACAATGATTAATGTAAAAATAGTATAACTTTAAAAGTTATATCCCTTATAGTTTGATATGTTGAGCTGCAAGGTGCATCTTATATTTCTTGTGTGTGTCTCTGAATCTAACTTCCTTCTATTCTAGACTTTCCACTTTACTCTGCTGTCCTCTCTCTTCTTATTGTTTTTATTTTATGTATTCTTTACAAGTTATTATATTGATTAGGGCTGTTGCTTGGAGTATAGCTGTGGATTTTTTGTTAGATGTTGGGGGGGTTGGAGCTGGAGGGAAGGGAGAGGCTTTGTAGTGAATTTTGCTGTAAAGTGGTTGTCTACATTGTGATGATGGTAATCATGGTGGAGATTGCATGCTTGTTTTTCTTTTCCTTTTGTTTGGTTTAAATGATCTGATGACTCCAATGCAGAACGGCAAATGTCAGGTTGGGTTTTGATGAATGGGGAGAGAGGGAAAGGGAAGGAACTTGGCTAGTCGATGTCTACTGATATACAGTTTGAATTAAGACTTAATGAATTTCTGCAATCCAGAGGGAGGTTTGGCCTTTTCTTAGTGTGGTGGTACTTAAATAAGAAAAGGTGCTTTATCTTGAAATTTTATCATTGGAGGATTATACATAGCTGATCTGTTGATTCACTGTTAAGCGAGCGATAATTTGTTTGTGTTTTTCAACAACAACAAACAAAGGGAAAAAATAAACTCAAGCACCTACTTGGTGAAGCTTACTTCAAGAAAAAAAGAATCCTGGCTTCCCGCTAAGGTCACGAGCATAACTAACTGTAAAGTTGGCTGTAGAACACAAGGTGACAGTCAATGAAAGATATGATCATTGTGTCAAACATCGCACATTAAAGAGATAGACTTTAAGGTACACAGGATTTAAAAGGACCATTCCCAATTTCCACATGATTTTAGCCTTAAGCTACTGTTTAATTTTAATCAGTTAAGTAAGATGCATCTGTTATGTAATATGGTACACATTATTAAGATAAGTATTCAAAGTAATTAGAATTTAAAGGGACAGTTTTTAACATCCACATAACATCATATATAGTAATAGATTATCCCCCAGATTCACTAATCTTCTGTACAGGACTAGCTTAGTCCTGCACGGAAACGACCATTTAGAAGCAGCACAGTATATTAATGAAGGCACGCTGCCTGAGCTCCTAAATGGACACAGAGTGCAGAAGAAGTGCAGGGGGCGTGTCTGAGAGCAGAGCTCTCACAATATACATGCCCCTGCAATCAAGAACTGCAGTTTAGCAATAACAGTGAGCGAGACCGCTCATAGAGGGTTGCATACCCCCAGCAACCCCCCAAGTTTATAAGAGCAATAGTTAAAAATATAATATAAACAACATCTGGAGCATTTCTCCCCGGGCCTCTGCTGAAAACAGGCTCTGTGGAACCTAGTCGGACTTTCCCGGTCAACAAATGATAAATAAATAAATAAGTTAATTTTTTTTTAATGAAACAGATAAAATTTAACCGTAGGTGTGTGGTTTTGCCCATTGCTTAGCTATGTATACTGCAGCTTAAATGACACAAGAAGATGAATATCAAGAGATATGCAAACAAAGCAGTACTGCAATAGTGTAGTGGCCAGAGCATTTGAGTTATGAGCAGTCATTATCGGTTTGAGTCTCACTCCAGTACTTTCCATGTCAAATCACTTTATGAACAATATTTTTATTGCATAACCTACTAAATAGCATATATTTGTGAACTGGAGTACTGCATTAAATGCAGATGTCAGTTGTCATTGTAATAATGTTGTAGAATCCACAGATAAACACAAGTGCCCCATACAGTATATGTACACATAAATCAGGGATACAAATCGAAGGTATAATGTGTAATGAATGATAAATCCATAGAGTGTCCAAATCCACCACCTTCCCAAGAACCATTTTGCATTTCTGTCTAAATTAGTGTGGGAGTAAGCAGGAGTAAGCACTATTAAGCAGTAATAAGTGGGAGTAAGTGGGTTTAAGCCCATTTCCGTGGGGGTAAGCAATGCACACATAGGTTAAGCAATATTCTCTGTAAGCATATTTAACCAGAGGTTAGCATTGCTTACCGTCGTGCAAACCTGTGCAAACCCGCTTACAATTGCTTAAAAGTGCCTTAATCACTCCGATTGCAACAGCCGCTGTTCTGCCCAGAAACAAAATAAACAGACCTTGCAGGTTTTGAACACAAGACCCTGTACCCTATAGTCCCAGCAGTTAACCAGTAAGCCATGACAGCAGTACACAAGACTGAGGTATCACCAAACAGAATATTAAACTTAACATGTGAAAGGAATCTATATACAGTTTTATGTTGTATAACCTACTACATAACATAAATATGTGAACTGGAGCACTGTATTAAGTCCAGATGTGAGGTGTCATTGTAATAAAGTGTAGAAATCCCCTAATGAACACAAGGATGCCATACAGTGTACGTACACATGAATCATGGATACCAAACACATATATAACATGTAGTGAATAATAAATCAATGCCAAACAGCAAATAGTGTACAAATTAAAAATTAAGCAATGCTAAGCTTTGCACAGCCCTGCTTACTAGGTGTAAGCAATGTGTAGGCCAGCTAAATCAGTTTGCCTTTGGTATACCCCTTTAAGCAATGCCAACCTTAGTTAAGCAGGATTGCCCATAGTTTAACATTTTCAAAACTACCCATTCACAGCAAAGTGCAGGAAATTGGCCCTATTTAAACCCAACAGGTGGGAATACATCTTATAACTGGTTGCAGCTTCCTCCTGTCGACACTATGACTAGTGTGGGAGAGGGAGTGCACTTTTGGGTGCAGCGCTGGGGCATCCAGGAGTTCAAAGTCATAGCAAGACACCTTGTTAAAGACCATGACCAGAGACTGCTGCAGGGCCAGTACCACGGTTCCCAATATAAAGTGGAAGCCTGGGACCATCTCGCCCGTGATCTCACCAGTACTACTGGCATACCTCGAACTGATGAGCAGGTCAGGCATCACTATGCTGACCTGAAGTGGAGAAAGAGGCAGCTCTTGGATCAGTGTATCCAAGAGGCTAGGAGGATGGGGGATGTCCCAGCAGTCTGTATCAGTCCACTACCTGTTTAATAATTGCCAGCTCATGTATATTACTGATAGGTATGGCTAAATATTCCTCTTATGTCTTTGACAGCGGCAGATGAGCGGGCTGTGAACCGGGAAGCCCATGCCTGTAGACTGCAGAGGTTGCGTCGCGAGGCAGGTTAGTAATACTCTTGCATGTACTGTCATAAGAAATAAATCTACAAGTAGTAGAAAGTTAATTGCCAGTATAAAATCTGTATTGCTTAAGGCATGTACTGAATACACCAGACAATGTGGCAGGAAGAGTCTCATATAGGTTGTATGTAAATAAAAAGTTAACAGCCTGACAATAAAGGTGTAACTGCTAGAATGCATGTGTTTACTCTGGTATCATATGGTAATGTAGTGTGGCATTCTCTTAATTGTACTATTGTATTAAGCAGTTCAGAGTAATGGTGAGTGTGGAAGAGAGGTGAAGAAGAGAGTACAGGCAGGGTGGAATGGGTGGAGAAGAGTGACAGGAGTGATTTGTGACAGATGGGTACCAATAAGAGTGAAAGGGAAGGTCTACAAGAGGGTAGTGAGACCAGTTATGTTATATGGGTTGGAGACGGTAGCATTGTCGAAAAGGCAGGAGTCAGAGCTGGATGTG
Organism: Protopterus annectens; assembly: GCF_019279795.1. Classification (NCBI taxonomy): domain Eukaryota; kingdom Metazoa; phylum Chordata; order Ceratodontiformes; family Protopteridae; genus Protopterus; species Protopterus annectens. The sequence goes on from NC_056731.1 coordinate 1,769,344,624, forward strand.
GCAGAGTTAAAGATGTTAAGATTTGCACTGGGTGTGACTAGGATGGACAGGATTAGGAATCAGTATATTAGAGGGTCAGCTCAGGTTGGACAGTTTGGAGACAAAGCAAGAGAGGCGAGATTGCGTTGGTTTGGACATGTGCTGAGGAGGGATGCTGGGTATATTGGGAAAAGGATGCTAAGGATGGAGCTGCCAGGTAAGAGGAAAAGAGGAAGGCCTAAGATGAGGTTTATGGATGTGGTGAGAGAGGACATGCAGGCGGTTCGTGTGAAACAGCATGATGCAGAGGACAGGAAGAAATGGAAACAGATGATCCGCTGTGGCAACCCCTAATGGGAACAGCCGAAAGAAGATGATGATGATGACCCACACTGTGCTACATAAATAAAATGTGTAGGAATGTCTGTATATGACTGTTGTATTCACAAGAGGTCATATTGTACAACTGAGAGAGACTTAGACAGAAAACAGTAAAAAGATAGACAACATAATCCAAATAGCGCACTCAAATGAGACGTGAATTGTTGTATTTTTAGCACAAACAGGCATGGTTCAAATCCTGGGAGTGGTAGTAAGCTGTATGCAGAATCATACCCTACAACTGTACAGATATGTCCAGAATGTCCAGTTAAGTGGCCCATATCTGCTGCCTGTCACCCTGTCCCCCTGGCATATCAGTGTGCTAATCTCTGACATGTAGGCAGCATTTAATGTCATATAACTGACTGTCAGACCTGTACATATTTGGAAAATGTCTATGAAAACAAACCTGTCATTGTACAACTCACCAAAGGTTTATGAGGGCAAAAGTCAAAATATGTCCCAGTTTCACCTGCATGTTGTCAAGACATGCCCAGAGTGTGTGCAATAAGAGATGGACAGGCATGTGCAGAACATCAACCTGGAATCTGGGAATATTTGTAGAAACAGTCAGGTAGTGTTAACAAACAATACCTCCACAAGTATAACAGGTAAGTGGTGTATACTGCAGGTGAAACTCAGTTCATGTATATATTTGTCTACATCTATACCACTGTCCAAACTAAGGCCATAGGGTAGTGTAACAATACCTGTACGATACAGATTACAGCACTGACAAGGAAAGTAATGAGAACTGCAGGGATATACAAGTTGTTAAATGACATCTTTCTCTCCCCCCACCATATCTGCAACAATGAACTAAATACACAACACAATTGGTATGTGCTCTATTAAATCTACTGTTGGGACATATGTCCTATTGTTTGATAAATATTTCAGTTTGTTTCTATGCATGTGCCATGTTGAAATACTCCCACATTGGTGGCATATTGCCATCAATGTACCTACATGTGGTTGTAATGGCCACTGTGGTTCCATACATGCATGTGTTCTGTTTGCAATGAAACTGTTCCATATCTGGTGTTTCGGGTTAATGGAAATATCTATGCATGCTGTTATACCTAATCCTGGAATGTGTTGACTATTACTAACCTACATATGTTGTAAAATTGAAACACCATAGCACATTTGGGAAGGTCGGTCCAAGTGGACCCACCTTTCCCACCACATCTGGCCGTGGCACCAGGCAGCAGCATGTCTGGGGCCCACCCTGAGACCTCCTCATCTGCTGGTCCTGCACCACCTTTGGCTGGAACCAGTTCAGGGGATGGGGCTCGACCCCCAAGGACTGGGCTCAGACAGGACACTGTCACCCGTCGCCAGGTCTGGGGTCTAGTGCATAGCATGCTCTGCAGGGAGTTTGGAGATCTGCTACACCAGCTTGAGGGCCATGTGGTGCAACAAGAGGGTCAGCCTGGGCCCTCCTACTCATCCCCCAGCACAGCCACCTTTGGGGCTGTGAAGGTGCAGTGGTGACTGCCCATGGGTGGGGACCTCAGTCCTACTGTTTCCACTAGGGGACTAATGGGCTTCCAATGTCCACACACCCTCCCCATCCAAGGTGTTTACCCCCTATATGTGTCATATACCACCCCTGTATGATGTCTTGTCTGTCTTGTCTGTTACCCTACCCAACCTACCCTTCCAAATATACCTGATATCCCTCCCCAGCATCCCACTCTCACCTTAAAAAAGGGCAATCTGTTCCAACAAAAAAAATCTCTTCCCATACATAGCTGTCCATTTCGTACATGTGTCCACTGGACACATGTAATCTGGTCTAATTGCCTTCACAACATATTGTTGTCCTCACCCATCTTTCAGGGGTATGAGTGTCCCAATCTATCTCCAAATCAGTGTATATGCACAGCTGTTGCTGTAGAAGAAATGGGCAGCTATATACCTTCCCTACACCCTTCCTGCACATCCCTAGCTATTTTCCCTACTGTCTTTCCCTCTTTGTGCCTCTTTTTTACCACTTTCCTATCAACCCTTTTTCATTTCTTTTAAAGAAATTAGTGTGGGGGTAAGCGGGAATAAGCACTTTTAAGCAGCAGTAAGCGGGTTTAAGCCTGTTTGCATATTGGTAAGCAATGCCTACACTGGTTAAGCAATTGAGAAACTAAATCAGTATAAGAAACTGTAACCAGACGTTAGCAGTGCTTACCTCCGAGCAAACCAGTGTAAACACACATACAACTGCTTAAAAGTGCCTTAATCATTCTGTATCCAACAGCCCTTGTGCGGCCCAGCAATAAAATATACAGCCTCTGCAAGGCTCGAAACCAGGACCCTGCAGACCATAGCCAAAGTGATTTACCACTAAGCCATGCCTCATATACATAGTCCTGATGTTTTCACAAACATATCATCCAGCACTGTCATTCAACAGTACAGTAAATGTATTTACACATGTAGATGCATGTGTGTGTGTGTGTGTGTGTGTGTATATATATATATATATATATATATATATATATATATATATATATAGATATATATATATATATATATATGTGTGTGTATATACATACACACACACACACACACACACACACACACATATGCATGCATCTATAGACATATCTGTCATATATATATATATATATATATATATATATATATATATATATATATATATATATATATATATATATATATGTATATATATATATATATATATATATATATATATATATATATATATATATATATATATATATATATATATATATAAATATATATGTGTGTGTGTGTGTGTGTGTGTGTATATACAGATATATATCTATAGATATAAAAAAGAACATAACAGATACATATATGAGCAAAGGCATCATTAATGGGGGTGAGGGGGCCCAAGCTAAACACCTCTTGTAAGTATTGATATCACCCCCTCCCCCACAGACAAACAGATCTGCCCTGTAACACCCTACCAACTGTTACAAGTCCCATGCCCAGGACCCTGCACAACGAGGCCAAAAGTCGATAACAGTAATCCATCCCACCTGTATGATGTCAGGGTGGTATCAATAACATATGCAGTAAAGTCTGGCTACCACAGGGAATGTACACTTTGGAAGCAATAAACATTCCAAAGATACATATACACACACACACACACACACACACACACACACACACACACACACACACACACACACACATATATATATATATGGGTTCCTATCACATCATCGAACTGTGTAATCACCGACACTCACCTCTTCGACACCAATCCATCGACGTCCATATCATCGACAATTCCGGTAAGCGATCTTCCCCCTCACAGGACCCATGGTAGCACTTCTTCCTGTGTTACACTGATCAGGGTTTACGTGATTCCATACAATTTACCTTGAAAGTGCTACCATGGGTCCTGTGAGGGGGAAGATCGCTTACCGGAATTGTCGATGATATGGACGTCGATGGATTGGTGTCGAAGAGGTGAGTGTCGGTGATTGCACAGTTCGATGATGTGATAGGAACCCATATATATATATATATATATATATATATATATATATATATATATATATATATATACATATATGTAGATATATATGCAACTACACATACACACACATAGATATGTATAGGAAGATACATATTTAGATGGAGCACAGCATATTGAACAGCCAGTATTCCTACAAATGGCACCTTTTCAAATGGACAGTGTATGAGTCACTCATATAAAAGACAATTGTTGCCTGAAACATATAGCCACAGAGAAGTCAAAGGATATGATACCACACAGAGGTTTGCATACATAAGAAAGTTTTATTTGTGTACTATTACAGTTGTATATGCCATGTCATATAGCTGTTAAGACTTTGAAATACATACAAACAGATTAATGCAACTCTCAAGCATATCATTTAATAAAGTAATCTGAAAGCAAAACATATGTCGCTGTCCAGGCCAAGGCCTTCAAGTAGTACAACAGTAAAGACAGACTGGGACAGAGGATAACAATCAATCAACTGTAAGTAATGCAGATGTATAGTCCAACAGCCTCTAATTACACTCTGTACTCAATCCCTAGGGGGAAAAGACTTAAGTTGACACAATGGAATGTGTCTGTTACATAACAATGCAGAACTGAAAACATCACAGCCACACTGACAAACAGAACAGTCTGTATGGCAGCAAGCACTACGCCACCAATTTTCCCAAGGTGAAATGTATGGTAATGTACAGCCATATACCTTAAGGCAGCTTACTGCCGATATCCCTCACATGTTATAACAGCCTAGGTTATATATGGTGCATACCCCACCCTCATAGACTGACTTACAGGGGCATATAACACTGTTATATACAATGACCTCTGGACTGCATAAGGGCACACATGTTTTGTGCAGAAGAAGCCCACATATATATGGACCCAACCCCACAATATGTGTGGGGGCCACAACAGCACTGGAATGATAGCAGGAATGGCAGCACGACATAATCACAGGCCACTACATAACAACCCCTGACTGCATGTCATATGGACAAAGCCTGGTATGTAGGTGGAGGATTGAAGCCAGAACACAGGCCCATATGTGAAAGAATGTTGTCATACACTAAGTTGCTGGTGTTACAGGATAGTCTGCGACATACCCCTAGACAGGAATAAGAAGTTAGAAACACAAATGGATGTAGCCATTTACTGATAGCACTCAACACACACAATGCCAGTGATGTATCTGACATAAGACCTGTGGAGTGGACAGACAAAACATAACAGGCACACATCTGGCCATCAGGTGGATAAGCCCACAGTTGAGAGCTATGCAGACAGACTGCATTCCATGTTAAACTAGTATGTACACACAAACCCTGTAATACTGGTGCTATACAATGCATATAATTTTACTACTCACACTCTGTCTGTAGTTCTGGAACCTTACACAAATATGTAGCTGACCTGAGTCTGCAAGTCCTGCTGTAAGAGGTATTACTACCCTCTGTCTGTAACACTGCTGCCCGTACACAGGAAGGATGTCCTCCATACAGGAAAGGTAAAGGGACCACGCCCACATGATGTAGGGATTTATAGTAGTGGGTTGCCATGACAGTGGTAATTGGAAGTACTACACAGCATGCAAGTAGCAAGTGGAGGACACTGATTGGTGCAGAGACCATCACCTGATCATGTGCATCACCTACAAAATCCATGCTCCAATCTATTTAAAGCAGCACAATCTATTTACTGGAGAGACACAGAGACAGAGAAAGAGAGTGAAAGCCAAAGCAAAAGCCAAAAAAAAAATCCAACAAAAAAAAAATAAAACATCCAACCTGCAAACAATCCAGAACAGACATCATTCCCACAACAGGTATGTGAAGTATATATGCATGTAATTGAATGTAGTACTTGGTCCATAATAATGGGATAGATGATGTGAAATGATTTATATGTGCCATCAGGTGTTGTTGTAATGATGTCCAGCTGAACAACTGCGATGGACAATAGTGTCTGTCCCTGTGGGTAGTGGGCCATACCCGTCAAGTGTGCAGAACAGCACTGACTGACAAGATGTAAGCCATCATAGTGTGTGTTGTGTATTGGAAAAAATGTATATTAGTGTGGCCAATAGCTGGTGATGGAAGTAATGCCATTATGATGGACACGTGGGTTCTAGAGCCCACCAATTGCAGGACACTCAAGTTAACGTGTAATGTAGCATGCAGAAATGCCATAGGTGTGTAATAGGCTTACCTGCAATCTGTCCTTATATATACCCCCTAATATTAGGTTGTGTCCACATGTGCCACCTGTCTGTATTGTAGCAAGGCAGAACAGTGCAGCTGTGCAGGAAGGAGAGTTAGAGAGTGTGGACCTCTTGTCTGAATGCACTCCCTTTTAGACTAGATTCCTGAGCCTCTGTCCAGCAGGGCCATAGAAGTGATCCCAGGAGTAAATTTACGATTTCTCATCCACTCATCAAGATTTCTCTTGAAGAGGGTCAGCGAGGGGATCTGCCTAACATGGACTGGGATTCTATTCCAGAGTGAGGGAAGCCTTTGGAATATGAATCTATCCCTCCAGCATGTCCTATTTATTGTTGTGGTAAGGTTTAAATCCCTGGAGCTTGTAGCTCTAATGGATTTGGTTTTCTTGAGGTGGAGCATGTCCAACAATTCCGGGTTAGACATGGCCTTGTACGTCAGGCAGAGATCGCCTCTGAGTAGACAGTAAGCAACTGAGTAGAGCTGGAGTTTCTTTAGTCGAGCTGCATAGGGCATCTGTTTGAGGCCCACGATCCTCTTGGTGAGGTATTTTTGAGGTATCTCCAGTTGTTGCAGGTGTCTGGTAAGGTACATCCCAAATGGGGCATTGTACTCAATTATGGGCCTGATGAGCGATGAGTAGAGGGGCACAATTACTTCTCTTGATCTAGATGTGAACCCTTTTGTGATTAGGTGAGCTATATAGAAGGTTTTTCTAACCACTTTGGCAATGTGATTATCAAAGGAGAGGTTACTATCTACTTGGGTCCCAGATCCCTAATTACTTCTTCCGTACTTAGTGGATTACCTCCTATGTGGTAGTTTGTGGGCACTTTGCTTTTCCCAAAGGGGATGACTATGCACTTTTTGGCATTTAGCTTGAGGCCATGGTTCAGACACCAGGTATCCGTCTCCATAAGGCCCTTCTGGAGGATGTTTGTGTCAGCCGGCGAGTCGATTATGGCACCCAGTTTGTAATCATCTGCGAACTTGGTACGCCACAGTCCTCACATGTTTGCCTGTACCTCAGAGAAGTATATACCGAACAAGAGGGGTCCCAGGACTGAGCCCTGTGGGACGCCACTTGTAACTGGTTTAGAGTCAGACATGGCACCTGTGACTCTGACCATGTGAGCTCTATCCCTGAGCCAGTTTGCAACCCATCTTGTGACATAAGGGTTAATTATTAAGCTGGTAAGCTTAGTTATGATGCCAGAGTGGGGTATTGTGTCGAAGGCCTTTGCAAGGTCCAGGTAGGCTGTGTGGACTACCTTTCCCTCATCTATGGCTTTGGTTACTATTTCGAAGAATTTGACTAGGTTTAAGAGTTAAGATCTGCCTTTAACAAAGCCGTATTGGGTAGGGTCCAGTGTTTGGAGGTTCCCAATGTCTTTGTTTATTAGATCCATGATGATGCGCTCCATAGCCTTGCAGACCACGCTAGTCAGGCTTATAGAGTGATAGTTCCTGGGATCCTTTGTGGCGCCACCTTTGTGGAGTGGGATCACTGTTGCTGTATGCCATTCTTTGGGTACATAACCTGTGGTAAGGCTGAGTTGGAACAGTGAATTTATGTGAGGGTTTAGTTCATTTTGGAGCTCGTGTAAGATGCAGCCCGGGATACCATCCAGTCCCATTGATGCTGTGTTTTTTACTTTGGAGAGAGCTTCTTTCACCTGTGTGTCTGTGATGTCTGGGGGACTGCATTCTTCTGGGACAGACACTGGCCCTTTTGGGGGGAAAGGGGGGGGGAAGTTTGCACTGAACCTGTCCGCCAGGATGTTGGCAATGTCAGTGTGTTCAGTGTATTTTGTGCCATTTTGCACCAGCTCAGAGCAGATCTGAGAGTTGCCACCCAGATTCTTGATGTAGCTAAAGAACACCTTGTGATTATCTTTAGCCTTTGATGATTTTATGAGGGATCAAAGTTTCTTGCTAGTACTGATCAGGGATGCCTTCCCTTTTTGGGATTTTGCCTTATCATGTAATAGTTTCCTCCTTCTGTTGTATAGCTTATTTATGGCCAGGGTCCACCAGACTGGTCTCCTGTTTTTGGAGGAGTGAGTCTTGGTTTTACATGGGATGGCACAATCCATGCATTCCTGTAGATGCTCATAGAGTGCATTTGTAAAGGATTCTGTGGTTTGGGTAGCATTTTCCATTAGCCCAAGGGCTTTGAAACTTTCCACCTCGGTCTTGAGAAGTGTGAAGTTTGCTTTTGAGAAATTTTTCACAGTGGTTTCCTTGGCTGGGGGTGGGGTCGGGATGTGGATGTCCATTGTGATTAGTTTATGGTCTGATCTTACCAACAAGGGGTTTACATCTGGTGTGGAATATTGAGCCCCCATGTTGGTGATGACCAAGTCCAATATGTTGTCCCCTCTTGTGGGAGTGGTGACCAGTTGTTCCATGGCATTTGAGTTTATAAACTCCAGGAACCATTGGGCGAAAGAGTTGGGACTTGAGTAGTTTTCCCAGTCAATGTTTAGGTAGTTGAAATCCCCCAATATCATGGTGTTTGGTGAGACCTTCATATTCACCAATGTTCTCAGGAATGCCGAGTGGGGGTCCTGAAACAAGGTGGGTGATCTGTAGCAGGCTACAAACTGAAAAGCAGTTTTACCTACTGTTAGTTGCACATGGATGGTTTCCGCTGGCTCGTGCAGTGCCACTAACCTGGAGGTGTGTGTAACCTTGATGAAAATGGATACTCCTCTGCCTTTAGTATTTTGGTCTGAGTTCTGGGGCTGAAAAGAATGGTATGAGTTGAATCCTGGTAGTGCTGGAGTGCTCTCTGGGGCCTTGAACCAGGTTTCTGTTACTGCACAGATATCGATTTTCTCCATACTGAGGAGTGCCTCGAGTGCATGCATCTTGAGGTTTAGACTTCTGACGTTGAGTAGCATTACCCTTAGTTTTTTGTTTCTGGTATTGTCTATGGAGGTGGGTTTGTCTTTTGAGCCTTGCCTAAAAAGGCACTATGGGGGTGGCAAGAGCCTTAGCCAGTATTTGAAAGCCTAAGGGTGACAGGTGCAAGCTGTCCCTGGCGAAGCAATGTGGCTTGTTGAGCATATCATCCCACGCTGACAGACACTGGATCCCCTTTGAATGACACCAATAGCTTAGCCAATTGTTAAAATTGATCATTTTGTCTTTATACTGTGGCATCATTCTTGGTGAAGGCAAGATGCTACTCAGGGTCAGGGTCATACCGGCCTGGGCTACGTGATCAGAGAGCTCCTCAATGTATCTTTTCATGTAGTCCATGTGGTATGAGTTGAATCCTGGTAGTGCTGGAGTGCTCTCTGGGGCCTTGAACCAGGTTTCTGTTACTGCACAGATATTGATTTTCTCCATACTGAGGAGTGCCTCGAGTGCATGCATCTTGAGGTTTAGACTTCTGGTGTTGAGTAGCATTGCCCTTAGTTTTTTGTTTCTGGTATTGTCTATTAAGGTGGATTTGTCTTTTGATCCTTGCCTAAAAAGGCACTATGGGGGTGGCAAAAGCCTTAGCCAGTATTTGAAAGCCTAAGGGTGACAGGTGCAAGCCTTCCCTGGCGAAGCAGCGTGGCTTATCGAGCATATCATCCCACGCTGACAGACACTGGATCCCCTTTGAATGACACCAATAGCTTAGCCAATTCTTTAAATTGATCATTTTGTCTTTATACTGTGGCATCATTCTTGGTGAAGGCAAGATGCTACTCAGGGTCAGGGTCATACCAGCCTGGGCTACATGATCAGAGAGCTCCTCTATGTATCTTTTCATGTAGTCCAGGGAGGTACGTCTCAGGTCATTCACACCAACATGGACAATGACAGAGTAATATTTGTACCTGCTTTGGTGTGACCTGAGTGTTTGTGTTATGTGGCAGATCCTGGCACCTGACAGGCAGCTTACAGTGACATTCTCCTTGTTCAGTCTGGTGAGTGGGACGTCAGTGTGCCTGACAATAGAGTCTCCAATTACTTGTGTATTAGGTGTGTTATTTAGCCTTAGGGGCTGCGACTGCATGGCACACTGACTTTGAGAAGTATGTGATACGTGAAAGTTGTTGTGGGGTAGCGGTTGCTTGTATGTCTGCTTTGGAGGTCTCTGTTGCTTTGGCAGATTTTTATTTAGAGCCTCTGAGGATGTTTTTGTGAGTTTATGTGTCTTGTTTGCTGGTGCGATTGGTCTATATGAGACTGGTTGTGTGGTGCGAGTGGTTTCCTTCTCCTCCTGACTGGCTGTGCCAGTCATGGGTTGAGAGAGCTTGGCCTCCAGTTTGGCTGCATAGTTGCATCTCTCACATATATTTGAGTTTGTTGGAAGAAGGAGAGGGTTGTCTGTGTACATAAGGCAATTATAACATTGCCTCAAGATTCCCAGATTCACCAGCTGGACTGGAGAGTATACCAGAAACTGTGCTTTGGACATGCCTGGATGGTTTAAAGAACTGATTTATTGATTGTCTGGAATAGACGAATAGGGAGCCTTGTACTTCTGGATAGTAGAGGGGGGTGTAGTGCTAAAGTTTGTTAGTGCTTACTGAGAAATTTGAGCAAGTGCTGGGCTGTAAAATGAAAGTTGAGTGCTTATTTTGAGAGTTTGACTAGTTCTAAGGGAAAAATTGAAGAGCAGACTTTGTGGAGCCGGGAATAGTTTAAAACTGCTTAAACGGCACTGTGCGACGTTGCGCGACATTGCGCGATGCGCAAAATCTCGCCAAACTGCACAAATGTGGGTTTTAAGGCAGGGAACTTGAAAGAGATAGGAATTAGCCCAAAACGGCCAATAAGCTACTAGTTGCTGGGCTGAGACCACTCCTACAGGGACAGATAGGCTGCTCAAAGCTCCACACTCTCACTGGTGAACAGAGAAGATTCCTCCTATCCAAGTAAGGATATGGGCAGCACAGGAACTTATGCCACAGCCCAGAATTCAGCAAAACCTGAAATCTGGACTGCTCTAGTTCAGAAAAGGTGGGAAAAAAGGATTTTTTTTTCAACAGAACAACAGCAACCTAACAGAAAAACACTGTAAATGCTTTAAACAGGCTAGCGCACTTGAGTGTGTAGCCTACAACAGTTAAACAACACAACAATGATTTCAAGAAGTGCAGGAATAATAAAAATGCAAAAACAAGCTTTTTTTCAGATATTAGAACTCGCTTTTCGACTTTCAGCTATGCAGATTTGCACACTGGTAAGTGAAGCCTACATGGTGTAAGCGCCCATACGTTTAACCATAGTTTAGCACTGCTTAGCTTCACACAAACCCATGCAAATGTGCTTAAAGCTGCTCAAAACTGCCTTAACCACTCTGTATCCAACAGCCATTGTTTTGCCCAGCAACAAAACAAACAGCCCTTGCAGGTCTTGAATCCAAGACCCTGTACACTATAGTCACAACAGTTAACCACTGCACCATGACAGCTGTGAAGACAGTTGTTGTTTTTCCATTACATCTGTTAGTAGACATATTGAATAGTATTGAACAATTTCTGTGACTTCTACAATTGTATAGTACATGTTAGTGATATTACTGTTGCATCACATATGTTGTTATATCTAAATATACACATATCAGATACATACAGTGTGATATATCTGGGAAGGTATACACAGTTATGTTTACACATGGCAAGGATATGGAACTATACATATACTTATGCAGATATATGTCTTCATGTACATACACATATATATTCATATATGTGTATTTATACACATCTGTATAGTGCATCATATATATGGCCATTTATAGATCTCTCTTTATATATATATATATATATATATATATATATATATATATATATATATGACAATATATATGCAGATATCTATAACTATATGCGCATATATATCTATATATCTGTATATGTGTAGACATATATAGATGTGTATATGTAGATATATGTGTATGTATATGTATATATCTATATATATATATATATATATATATATATATATATATGTGTGTGTGTGTGTGTGTGTGTGTGTATAAATATATATATATATATATATATATATATATATATATAGATATATATATATATATATATATATATACATATATGTTTACCATATGTCCAGAACATAGAGTGGAGCCATACCTCAGCGCCAATAGTCTCAACATCTTAGTGCAAGGGGATGCCATGTATGTACAGCAGGTATATATGCAGACTGTTGCTACTGTAACAGGGTTTGTCTTAACAGACATGTTGTGTGTGGGAGGTCACATCTGCTACAGAAATGTATGCCATCAGTTACTGAAAGACATTCTAAGGACATCATAGTACAGTACCACTGATAGCACAGTAATTCTCCTGTGGACTACAGCACAGATATGACCCATATATGTGGACAGTCTGGCACACTCTGGTCAGCATAGAGGTATACACAGATCCCCTTAGTGCGAGACATTTGGACCAAGCCTGACAATGTGGATGTTAACAGCCATGTATATGGGTATATCATGTAAATACTGGACTACATATGACCACACAGTTTAAGCATTCACACACTCCTGTCTGTCCTGACACATAATAATTGGTGCCATGCCCTCTGTAGTCCACTACAGTTACACCATGGTTGCTATCTGTGGGCAATATGCAGGGAACTACCAACATAGTGGTTGTTGCCTAGCCGAGTGTGTTTGTGTATGAGACATGGGTTGAGAGTGTTCTCTGGGTAATACAAGGATTACCTATATTGTTCACCAGGCCTTGATGTCACATGTAGGGGTATGGATTGTCTACCCCAACCTCTCTGCTGTTTCACATCTGTTATCCTTGTAAGGTAGACATTGTGACATATAATAGGCCCACCATATAAGAAATTTGCAAAACCCGCTCCACAGTGAGTCCAGTTGTTACACACTCATCGCCATCTCCACACTGGATATGAATGACAAACACGCACACACACACACACACACACACACACACACACACACACACACACACACACACACACACACACACACACACGTGCACACACCAAGTCTCACAGTTGCCATGTCTGGGATTAGAACCCCTACCTAACTAGGTACATCACACTACAGCATTACGCAGTTATAGCATGCACCGGGGCGATTACTGGGCTACTCCTGCCCCAAAGGTGTATTTCAAAGTGAATGACATCAGCAGGCTTGTCAAAACAGGGCAATGGAGGTTTTAGTGACTGTGAATGGCCTCAAAAGCATTGATCCTTATACAGGCAGACAAACATACACACACAAACGTTTACACTTGCCATGTCTGGGAATAGAACTCCTACCTAACTGGTACATCACACTACAGCATTACACAGTTATAGCACATGCCACAGAGATTACTGGGCTACTTTTTCCCCAAAGGTGTATTTCAAAGTGAACGACATCAGCAGGCTTGCCAAAGAAGGGCAATGGAGGTTGTAGTGACTGTGAATGGCCTCAAAAGCATTGCTCCCTACACAGGCAAACAAACACACAAATGTCTATACTTGCCATGTCTTGGAATAGAACTCCTACCTAAGTAGTATGTTACACTACAGCATTACGTAGTTATAGGACACACCATGGAGATTACTAAGCTACTCTTTCCCCAAAGGTGTATTTCAAAATGAATGACATCAGCAGGCTTGCCAAAGTAGGGCAATGGAGGTTGTAGTGACTGTGAATGGCCTAAAAAGCATTGCTCCCTACACAGACAGACAAACACACACACACACAAACTTTTACACTTGCGATGTCTGGGAATAGAACTCCTACCTAACTAGTAAATCACACTACAGTATTACACAGTTATAGCACACAGCACGGAGATTACTGGACTAGTCTTTCCGCAAAGGTGCATTTCAAAGTGAATGACATCAGCAGGCTTGCCAAAGTAGGGCAATGGAGGTTGTAGTGACTGTGAATAGCCTCAAAACCATTGCTCCCTATACAGACAGACAAACATACACAAACATTTACACTTACCATGTCTGGGAAAAGAACTCCTACCTAACTAGTACATCACACTACAGCTTTACGCAATTATACCTTGTGCCATGGAAATTACTGGCCTACTCTTTCCCCAAAGGTGTATTTCAAAGTGAATGACATCAGCAGGCTTGCCAAAGAAGGGCAGTGGAGGTTGTAGTGACTGTGAATGGCCTCAAGAACATTGCTCCCTACACAAACAGACAAACACACACAAACACTTGCCATGTCTGGGAATAGAACTCCTACTTAACTAGTACATCACACTAAAGCATTACTCAGTTATAGGATGTGCCACAGAGATTACTAGGCTACTCCTTCCCCAAAGGTGTATTTCAAAGTGAATGACATCAGCAGCCCTGGCAAAGTAAGGCATTTGAAAGTGTAGTGTGTTTGACTGGCCTTAAAAGCATTGATCCCTACACAGACTGTTGCCACATCTAGGATTAGACCTCCTACCTAACTAGTACATCACACTGCAGCATTACACATTTATAAGTTGTGCCACAGAGATTACTGGGCTACTAATTCCCAAAAGGTGTATTTCAAGGTGATGACATCAGCAGGCTTGACATAGAAGGACAATGGGAAGTGCAGTGTGTGTGCATGGGCCATAACTCATTCATCTAGAGGCAGACACACAACACTCAGGCACACACAGGTTTATATTCCACAGGTACATCTATACAACTGCTAGATGACTACTGACTTGTATAGTCATGTTATACAGTTAGCACAAGCACCACAGACACTATAGTGCTGAGGGGTACCAGAGACAAATGTCTATGGTGATTGACATTTGCACATCATGTGGTTTTAGCCAATTGGATGTGTGCTGGGTGGGACAGGCCTCATGATGGGAGGCTCTTTGTCACTGTCACTCTCTTCCACACATCTATGTATGTGTATTTTTGGCCTAGTATAGTGTGTTGTCCTTGGATATATGTGTGTATTCCTATCCAATGTGTGTGCAAAGCATGACTGGTGTGTACAGAGGAGTGTATGCAGTAACATCTGCAACTGTCAGATATGTATGGTCCACTGTTGTTGCCAGACATGGGCTTCATTTCTGTGTGTGAACATGCCCAGTATGACCCTTCAGTATTTTGTTGTCTGACATGGCCTTTATTTCTCTAAGTGTGGGAGCATGCCCAGCATGACCTTCTGAATTGAATGTGTGAATCCATTCTAGGTAGATTGTACTCCAGTGCAGACTTTTGTGTTCTACATCTACAGGTAGCAAACTGTTTCTGTGGGATATATGTAGATCAGTTCACAGTATGGGATAAAGATGGACAAAGAATAGTACTGTAGGTAATTGTGTCTGTGCTGCTTCAGCTACATGGTCCTGGTGTTAGCAGAGATATTCAGACATATGTACTGTTTTACACTGTGATGTTTTATGTCATCAAGTACTGTCAGGTATACATGTTTGCTTGCAGTGATGTCCTGGGGAACACAGGGTGAATGCAGCTGTGTCCAGTATTGTGGTCAGCAGCCTACATATTCTTGTACAATCATGCCATTCTGGAGGGGAAGCTGCAGACACTTGCTGCTGGGTCTGTGTAAATGGTTCAGCACCTTGGTACAGTGGTGGCTGAGGATCCCATACTTGTACATCCATCGACGTGACAGCATGGCCATATCCTGCTGTTGCCATACCTCACAGGTGTACAGATTCACACAGGTTAATCAGAGGCAGGGGTCATAATTCTGGATATTACCCCTTCACATTGTGGTTTATGAGCAGGTTTCTAGCCATCCATTTGTATGTTTGCAGTCAGGGATAGTATGTGCACATGACTGGGTTTTGGACTTCACACACTCCATGTCGCCCATGCTCCTACCCCCCCCTCTATTATTCTATCCTCTTCCATACATTATGCAAACATTATCTGATATGTTCCCTATAGTTATCATCTCATCCCAGCAGTAATTTGGTGTTGGTCCACAGTTCATGCAGTAGGACATGGTGGAAATGTTACTGAGATTTGCCCACATGGCCTTGCATTTGGGTTCTGTGGACTGTGTTATGTCGTTATTTGGGAGTCCATGACATAACATACATTGGCAGTACAGGTGGGTGCCTTTAGCAGAGGACTGTAGGCCATTTGGTAGTGATGCAGGCCAGCTGCAACAGGCTGTTGCATTCTGTCACTCCTACAGTCCCAGACTGCAGTACACTATATTCCCCTGGGGTGTCAGGGTAGGTGTGCAAGGTGTTTATGCCAATACTTTCTGTCATTATTGATCCAGTGATGTGGATTCTGGCAGGGTGCTGCTTACAGCTAGGGATACACCTGCATGGGACACCTGTTCTGCGTGCTGCATTCGTTAGCTATTGCCATACAGAGGTGGGGGGTCATATTGTACTAATTTCGAATAGCAGCGATAAGACCGGAGAGATACCTGTGGATGGCAGTGGGGTGAGCTGGGTGCATGCGTGCTATGGACACTACTTGCATCTAACTCACAGATATGCATGGGGCATTCCATATATGCTGTCTTGTGCATGAACATCAGCTGTTTCTCAATGCTTCATACCTATGACCTTTGTAGTCTGCCAGTATTTGGCCAGACAACATTGGTATTCCCTATTACAAGCCCAAATAATGTGCTGCTCCCCTGTATGTACAATTTCAAGGGTGTGTCCATTTGACAATTACATATTATACACTGTCTGTCTGGGATACTTCCCCCTGTGTACTGCTTGTATGTCTGGGCCCACATTCATGCCATGTCCATCTTTCAGATGGTGACACATATTATTTCCAAACATTTACTATGGCTTACTGGTGGAATGTGTTTTGCTGGGAAGCATTGTGTTTGGCACTGCAGTTGTGGGAACTTGGCCCTGTTATCGGCAGTACTGGCCAATGGCCACCAGGACAAACCTCACCATGCATACATACTGACCACTCAGACACAATATATGACACACACCAATCTAACACACACAGCCCTGCATATTGTACACATGCTACAATCTATCCTGCTACCTTAGCCATCTCAGGTAATCTGTGATCCACTGTTATTATACCTACACGTACATGTTACTACATTTCTACATAGGATTGGGGGGGCACACCTGACTGTTACGACATTTCTATTTAGGATTGGGGGGGCACACCTGACTGTTACTACAATTCTTCATAGGATTGGGGGACCCACCTAACTGTTACTACATTTCTATATAGGATTGGGGTGGGGGGGTACACCTGACTGTTACTACGTTTCTACATAGGCTTGGGGGGCACACCTGACTGTTACTACATTTCTACATAGGATTGGGGGGGCACACCGGACTGTTACTGCATTTCTACATAGGATTGGGGAGGCACACCTGACTGTTACTACATTTCTACATAGGATTGGGGGGGCACAGCTGACACTTGTACACATTTGCTATGACTGTACTGGTTTTTCAGGTACTCCATTTCATTCTGTATTCCAACCTATTTTGCTGACTAGAGGCATATCAGTGTACTACAGGTCTTAGGTTTGATTGAACTACATTTTGGTTTCTGACTTCTTACTCTTCAGAACTAACATTCCATTGCCTGACCTGTTGTAGTCTGTCTGTGTAGGTCTGGGGGGGGGGTGGTTCTCCATAGCCATCAATCAGAGGCCTTAGCACAGCCTTTCTTTGTGTTTGTCTACACCTGTCCTGCTGGCTGAGACTGTTGTTGGGTATGTGAGCCTCCCTGACTGGCATGTGTGTGTTCTATGGACACACATGTGGCCCAGCACATTTCCTGCAGTGAGTTTTGTTAACTTGTCTAGTACTGGCTACTATGGTGACACCAGTATTTGTTACAGATCTCATGCTGCCCCTATAGGTGTCTGCTATCTGCTAACATCCCATTCAGCCACCCAATTCCCTTGCATGCTCACATCCATACCATAGATGCAAGTAACAACACATACTACTCCATTCGGCAATTGGTAGGAATAGTAACTTACCTTGTGGCTGTGCCAGTATTGAGGATGGTACTGCAGGGCTGACTATGTCGGGTGCACATTGTACACTCCCTATACATGGTTACAGGTAGTGTCATGTTTGGCATCCCTTTTACTGTATGTGCGAGTCAGAGAGAGGTGTCATTCCCTGGGGTTCCCTGGGTTCCTACCGTGTCAGTGTATGTGCTATGCATTGCCTCTTTGCCATGGCCTGAGCATACTGGGCACGCCTCCTTCTGTCTACTGGGGCAGGCTCAGGTTGTTCCTCCTTTGAGTCACTCTGTGCCTGTGCAGGCCTGTGTGGCCCTGCCCCATGCTGTTCCTGCTGCAGCTGTTTCCGCAGGATCATATTGTGTAGTATGGGACATACGATGACAATTTGGGTATATGTAGCCGGTGAGTACTGCAAGGCTCCATCAGATGTGTCCAGGCACCAGAACTGTGACTTGAGCATCCCATACATGCTCTATTATGATTCTGGTCTGTGTGTGTGCATCATTATGGAGTTCTTTTTCGGGTGTGTGTGCATTTCTGATGGGTGCCATCAGCCATGGCTCCAGTGCATAACCAGCATCCCCCATTAGGGGGCCATAAGGGATGTCCCCATTGGCAAATCTCAACTACAGCTGCATCAGATGCCAGATGTGGGAGTTGTGATAGCTTCCAGGTCAGCCAGCACACACATTCATTATAATGCCCTGGGCATCGCACACGCCCTGGCAGTTGATGGAAGGGAAGCCCTTGTGGTTGATGTAGACCCTACCCTGCTCACCGGGTGGTGCTTTGATGCATATGTGCGTGCAGTCTATAGCACCCACTACCTCAGAGTATTCTGCTATTTGGTGGAAGAGACACATATTGCTGGCCAATGCCTCACGGGTGTTGGGGAAATATACGTGCTCACCGGCATGTGTTGAAATGGCATCCAGGAACTGGTGGAGTGCCCTGGATGCTGATGCCTGTGAGATGTAAGATCCCCAGTTGACCTTTGGAAGGTACCTGTGGCTAGTATTCTTAGGCCTACACATACCTTGGTATCCACTGGGATGGTTCCCCTCTGTTGGTTCTGTGTGTGAGGTGTGGCCAGCACAGCTCAACAATTTCCTGTAGGAGGTCCCTGTCTACCCTATAGCACTCCACTATCACCAGCTCATGTAGCCCCTGGTAGGTTACCCTGGGACTGTACACTATTCTCCTTCTCCTCACAGTGGGTTGGTCATCAGCATTCTCATTCTCACCACCCTCAGCCTCTTCCACATGTTGATTTATGATAGCTGCTGCAGCCCCTATCATTTTGTTGCTTTTGTTGGGTAAAATTTCCCTGCTTGTGTACACCCATGGTGTAGAGTTTGTGGGAAAAATAGAGGGAAGGGTGTTTGCATAGTTTATAGTGGTGTGCTGGGCTGGGTTGCTGCCTATGTAATTGACTGATTATGATACATTTCACCTACCAGGTATGCTAGTTCTCCTTAATTGCCTTCCTGCTGTTGTTTTCCCTTCCCATTGCCTTCCTGTTTAAGTCCGGGGGTGTGCCGCACAAACACAGTGCTCAGATGTGCACAGAACTGCTATTTCCTGGTTTATTTTTTTCCCCTTTAAAACATGGTGTGCAGTGCACACACCCGTTTAGGCAATGTAAAGAGTGCTAGGCAGCCTCAGACACACTCCCTTGCTTAGCTCTGCTAAGCTAAGGGCAACCCCAAGTCACAGGGCTCCAATAAGCTTACAGTATGCCTGACACACCCCTCTATGATGTCATCTAGCTCTTAGGCTTGCACTATGGTCTTCCTACACTGACACGGTTGGGTGCAGGCTAGCCTTGAGGGGGGGGGGTAATCTAGGATTCAGTATCATTCCCCTTATTTGCATAAGATTGCCTGCTAATGCCTAGTTACAAGTCCCACACTGAGCCTTCCCCCTTAGCAACCACTATTCACTGGCCATGCTGTCTTCTGCCTGCCGTTGAGTATAATGGCAAAATTGTGATTTTGGATAGAATGCTTATTTCAAGTTTTTTTTTTTTTATTGTTTTCAGCCTAATCCCATTTGTGTGCCACTGCCCTATGCTTAAACAGCTAAAATTGGCTAAAAAAAAATTAAAGTTATTTATGTATTTTTTTGCAACTGTTTTCCATGCCAATGGCTATATTGTTTTCCTGATAATTTACACCCTTTATTTGGAGCTGTCATAGCTCCGTTTTGTAGTTTGCAGAAATGTACTCAGTTACTAACTGAATACATTTTTGCAGATTACACTCATCTTGCATGGCAGGCTGCCAGCTTCCTGGATTGCAGATTCACCTCATTTGCATGGTTTTTACCTGCAAATGGGGTAATTTGCATACAGGAGCTGTGTCCGTGTAGGAATAGTGCAGGTGCGCTCTTGCATGCCCCGGGAGCTTATTCCTGGATCGCACGGTGGCCATATTGCCTCCAGCAGCTCCTGCACTATTCCTGCATGCCGTGCAGAGCTTGCTGAATCCTGAGGATTATAGTATTTTAAAAGAATTTACAGAATTTACAGTACAATACAGTACAATATAACAAAATGAGAAACTACTAAATTGTGGGAAGTTACAGTATCAGAGAGAAAAACTGAGTAATTTACAAGATATATATATATATATATATATATATATATATATATATATATATATATATATATATATATATATATAGATATATACATACAAATACACACACATATATACACATACATACAGTGGATATAAAAAGTGTACTCACCTCTGTTAAAATGCCAGGTTTTTGTGATATAAAAAAATGAGACCACGATAAATCATTTCAAAACTTTTCCCACCTTTAATGTGACCTATAACCTGTACAATTCAATTTAAAACAAACAAATCTGTTAGAGGGAAAATATAAAAAATAAAAAACATACAATATGCTGGTTGCATAAGTGTGCACACCCTTAAACTAATATATTTGTTGAAGTACCTTTTGATTGAATTACAGAATTTAGTCTTCATGGGTAGGAGTCTATCAGCATGGCACATCTTGAGTTGGCAATATTTACCCGCTCTTCCTTGCAAAAGCACTCCAAATCCGTCATATTGTGAGGGTATCTGTTGTGCACAGCCCTCTTCAGGTCACACTACAGATTTTAGGTCTGGGCTCTGGCTGGACCATTCCAAAACTTTAATTTTCTTCTGGTGAAGCCATTCTTTTGTTGACTTGGATGTATGCCTGGGGTCATTGTCTTGTTGAAAGGTGAAATTCCTCTTGATCTTCATCTTTTTAGCAGACTCCTGAAGGTTTTGTGCCAAAAGTGACTGGTATTTGGAATTGTTCATAATTCCCTCCACCTTGACTAAAGCCCCAGTTCCAGGTGAAGAAAAGCAACCCCAAAGCATGATACTGCCACCACCATGCTTCACCATGGGGATGGTGTTCTTTTGGTGATGTGAAGTGTTTTTGCATCAAACATACCTTTTGGAATTGTATGCAAAAAGTTCAACCTTGGTCTCATCAGATCATAACACATTTTCCCACATGCATTTGGGAGACCTGATGTATTGTTTTGCAAATTTTAGCTGGGCCTGGATGTTTTTTTGTGTAAGAAAAGGCTTCCGTCTTACATCCCTACCCCATAGTCCAGACATATGGAGAATACAAGAGATTGTTGTCACATGCAGTACACAACCAGTACTTGCCAGAAATTCCTGCAGCTCCTTCAGTGTTGCAGTAGGTCTCTTGGCAGCCTCCCTGACCAGTTTTCATCTTGTCTTTTCATCAATTTTGGAGAGTCGTCCAGTTCTTTACAATGTCACTGTTGTCCCATATTTGTTCCACTTTTTGATGACTGTCTTCACTGTGTTCCATGGTATATCCAATGCTGTGGAAATGTTTTTGTACCCTTCTCATGACTGATACCTTTCAACAATGAGATCCCTTTGATGCTTTATAAGCTCTCTTTGAACCATGGCTTTTGTTGTATCAGACAACTGAGTAAATATCAAAAAAATCCTACTAGGACAGCTGAACTTTATTTGGGGTTAATGAGAGTCTCTTTAATTGATGGCAGGTATGTACCCAAAAAGATTGAATGCTGTAATTAAATCAAATTGTGCTTAAACAAGGTATTAGTTTAAGGGTGTGGATACTTATGCAACCAGCGTACTGTACATTTTTTACTTTTTATATTTTTTCCCCTAACAGATTTCTTTGTTTTTCAATTGAATTTTACAGGTTATAGGTCACATTAAAGGTGGGAAAAGTTTTGAAATGATTTATCGTGGTTCATTTTTTTATATCACAAAAACCTGGCATTTTAACAGGGGCGTGTACACTTTTTATATCCACTGTGTGTGTGTGTGTGTGTGTGTGTGTGTGTGTGTGTGTGTATATATATATATATATATATATATATATATATATATATATATAGATATATATATATATATATATATATATATACACACACACACACACTTTTTTCTTTTGTAAATATTGAAATAGCTTGAAAGTTATGAAAGGAAAAGATCACTAGAGGGGTAGTGTTAAGTTGAAAGAATTAATAAAGGAAAAGAAAAATCCCTAGTGGGGTAGTTTTAAAGCAGCGAGGGGTTAGAAGGTTAGAATGATGGTTAAGGTTAGTGAGATTTATAATAAGAACAGAGTTGTTTAAAGTAACCTATAGATCAAAAAGAGTTTCCTACTGGTTTTGATGGGTAAATATTGTGGTTACCTAGAGTAAGGCATAAGGAGATTAGGATGTTTATCTACTTGGATAGATGCAGGGGCAGATTTTAGTATTTAGTAGGTAGTTATTTAGGGTGAGTTTAAATTTATTGAAGCAGCTAATGGTCTTTATACTGGCTGGAAGTGAGTTCCATAGTTTAACGACAGTGTATGAGTAAAGGCAGTGTCCGGCTCTTTTGTTTGGTACATGAACAGTTATGAGTTGTTTATTTTCAGGGAGAAGGGTTCTGGTGGGGCTATACTGTATTAAAATGTTCTTAAAGGTAGAGCAGTTGTTTGGATTGTAGACAATTTTATGTGCTATGGACAGAGGTTAAGATGATATGCAAATCCCAGCTAGTTTAATTCTTTTAAGGCTTGGCAGTGATGTGAGCAGTATGAGCTACCTGTGGCAAATTTGGCGATTTTATGGTAGGAGGACTGGAGCTTATTTCGTAGAGATGAGTGCAGGTTAGTGAAAATGGGGGCATCATATAATAGGGAAAGTAGTAAGTAAGTGTTGACAAGAGCTTTTTTGGTGGTGCTGTCCATGAAATGTTTATGTCTGTATAGGCTTCCTAATTTGCAGTGTTTTTTTTTAATGGTATTACCAATGTAGTGTTCAAATGTAAGTTTTTTGTCAATGGCAATACCTACTAGTTTAGCATGGGATACAACTTTAATTTCTGTACTGCTTTGGGAGAAAACATGAAAGTGAAAGTCAGGTGAGAGGGGTTTTGCTGCAAAGAGTAGAAGCTTTGTTTTTGGCATTAAGGAGTAGTTGTGATTCAGTTAACCAGGCTTCGACTGTGGTGAAAATATCTTGGGTTATGTGTTGGAGGTGTTGGAGGTTATTTGAGGAGGAGATGATGGTAGTATCATCTGCATATTGGATAATAGAGCTAAGAGGAGAAGCAGTGTGTAGGTTGTTGGTAAATATGTTCAAGAGTAAAGGTCCAAGTGTGGATCCTTGTGGTACTCCAGTTTAGTTGCTTTGATATTCTGATAGGGTATTTTGCCATTTTATGCATTGCTGCCTGTTGGTGAGGTAGCTATTAAGACGTTTGGTTGGTGGGTGAGGTTCAGCCATTATTAGAAAGGTGTTGTAGAAGTTTTTTGTGTGATACTGTATCAAAAGCCTTTGACAGGTCTAGTAGTAGTACAGAAGTAATATTACCTGAGTTGATGTATCTCTGTACAGTATGCATGAAGGAGACAAGTGCATTACTTATGCTGTGTGAGGGGTGAAATCCATGTTGGGTGAGGGTGAGTAGGTTGTTGTGTGTGAGATGGTGAAGTAATTGTTTATGAATGCACTTTTCAAAAGTTTGGATAGTGGGGAGAGGATAGAGATTGGACGATATTTAGAGGGTTCATTGGAGTTACTTACTTCATGAAGTGGGGTGATGATGGATTTTTTCCAGTGGTTGGGGACATAGAATTCTTAATTGAATGGTTGATCAGAATGCTAACAGGGTATGCTATGGCCTCGGCAGCAGGTTTTAAGTATTCTAGTGGGAGGTCATCTGAGGAAAAAGACCATGGTTTTAATTTTCTGAAGGGCCTCTGAATTTCTGTGGTTTGTATTGGTTATAGTGAGAAGAGGCTAGATGGTGTAAACTGCTTTGGTGAAGGGGAGAATAATTGCCTATGTGGAGAGGAAAGGATCTTTCTAAGTGATGACTGCATTTGTGGGGTAGAGGAGGAGGGGAAAGGAATTTGATAAGGTGAGGGTAGAAGGAGAGGAGTCTGTTATTAATTGTGTATGCTGTTTATAAAATGTGAATTGAGCATAGTGGCTATTTGTGATGGTGTTTTTTCTGGGCCTGGTGATGAGTTTTGTTTGGTGCTAGGGGTAAGGAGATTAGTGATGCTTTTCCAGAATTGTTTTGGGTTGTTTCTATGATTACTGAGTTGGTTAGAGAAATAGTTTCTCTTATCAGTACATACTAGCTTTTTAGCTTTGTTGCATAACTGTTTGCGTCTAAGTAGGTTACATTCATTTTTGTTTTTATGCCATTCTTTCCAGGCCTTGTCCCTGTTTTGTAGGAGTTGTTTTGTAGTTTAGTTTAGTGCTGTTTGTTAGCCAGGGAGCGTGGTTTGATTTTGCTCCTTTAGTTCAAGAAGGAGCTAGGTTATTGAGTGTGTCTAGGAATATCTTATTAAAATAGTATAAGGCATCATCCAATGGGAGAGTTTTTAGTGGACGCCAAACTGAGAGTTTCAGAATGTCGATAAATTCTTGTTGATCAAAATGTTTTAGGTTTTTGGTGGCTTTATAGTTATGAGATTTGGATATATGTGGAGTGGATCTATAAGTGAAAACAGGTAAGTGGTTGTTGAGCATATTGGATAGGGTCTTTAGATTTGAGTATTTAAGTGAATTTGAAACTAAGATCAAGTCAAGGGTGGCTCCTGGTGTATTGCTGTTGAGCATTCTGGTAGGGTTGGTGAAAAGTTGGGAGAACTTGTTAAGGTTTATGCTGTTTGTTGGGGAATCAGTTAGTAAGTCTTGCCAATTGATGTTTACATCTCCCATAATAATTGTTTTCTTGCAAATATTTTCTGTCATCCAGGCAATGATGTCCTCAAGGATTTAAATATTTTGGTGGGATATACAGACTAACTATGCATAGCTGTTTAGATCTGTTAATTTGTAGGGTTCCTATTAGGATTTCAGCATTTAAAAATTATGGGAGTGTTTTCTGGAAGGGTAGTATTGTGAGACAGTCAGCATAGATTAGGGATACCCCACCTCCTTTTTTGTTAGTTCTATCTTTCTGTAGGGTGTTATAACCCAGGGGTGTTATTTCAGTATCTTGGATTTTGGTTTTAGCCAGGTTTCAGTGACTGCTAGGGTGTCAGGGGTGTTTTATGTTAGCCAAGCATGGTAATCTGTAATTTTGTTACAGACAGGGGTGGCTCGTGCTATCGGTCTGCCGGAATGCAGCCCCCCCACCTAGAAATAAAAAGAAATAAAAACATTAAACATAAACTTTAAAAATATAATATATAATATTTTTCTATTTTCACGGAGTACCAGCTGCTGCGCATGCGCGAACACACTGCCCTGCCCCGCAGATGCCCAGGAATCTCTGCGAACTCTGACTGCTGCTCAGGCAGTCCAGATGCAGAGAAGGTATTTTCTGCCCTGCAGATGCCCAAGATGCCGTGCACAGAAGAGAGGAGCTCCGGACTGCTTGAGCCGCAGACAGGACCAATCGGGAGAGAAATAAGCAGGGATTCGAGTGCAGGACCAATCAGGAGTGAGGTAAGTTCTCCTGCAGGGAAGCATTACGTTGAGCGTGGGTTTGTTGTGAGTAGAATGGAGTTGGAATAGTGCTACAAGACGGATTACAGCTTTCCGGACCCTTTGCTGAGAGAATGGAGTGCTTGGTGTGTGAGACGGATTACAGCTTTGAATGGAGTACTTTCCGGACCCAGGTAAGGTGTGTGTGTGTGTGTGTGTGTGTGTGTGTGTGTGTGTGTGTGTGTGTGTGTGTGTGTGTGTGTGTGTGTGTGTGTGGTTATAACAATTAGGCAGCTGAAGTTAATATCACGTTACGGACCGTATGTACCAGTAGCGACTCTTTAAGAATGGCTATTTCCTGCAATAATAATATCAAGAGGCTCTCCCAAGGATTATTTTTTAAAAGTGGATCTGTTTTCTTCTCAGGTATTGTCTCCTTTATGGTTTATGTGCAATATGTTTGGGCAATTTAGGTTGCAGCACATTTTAAGGGGTCATGCTAGATCCACTTTACAATTTGTACTCTGGAATGAGTTGAAACTTTGCACCAACATCCGAGGTGCACTTTTCTGTAATGTTTTTGCCCCCCTTCCCCTACTGCAGTATTATACTGTATTATCCATATACATTACCAGAACTCACTTTGTGGGCTTAGCATCCTTTGCCTTCCCTCAGAATTTGCACAATTTTAAGGGTTGCTTTGGCAAGTACACAAATAGCGTTACACCTGGTCATCACCCAGGAGAGTATTGGCCAATTGAATGCTACAAAAACATTACCAAATTGCACATTGTTGTACTATTTTGTAGAATATGTGTTGTAACGTTCATTGTATATACTACAGAGTATCTATCTGAAACACTTTTATTTAATGAGGCGTGTGCGATTTCAGTTTTTCAGCAGTGGGTTTTAATACTGATAATAATGAAACAAGAAGTAATTTGTGACTGAAGGTGCAGTCTGTCCTGCAGTCTCAGTAACAGTGTATCGAACCTACAGCTTTCAGCCTCAGATCATATCCACCTTAGGATGTATTTAACCTTTAGAAATATAACTCTTTGCATATATGTATGAGAACATTGTTGGGGGGTTATTTTGGAAAAAGTTTGAAAATCGTTAACAACCGTATTTTAAACATAGTGCAAGAAGCAGACGGTAAGCTGCTGGAAAATAGCATATTTAATGGAATATTTATTTAATATTTTAGCCTGGTAAACCAAATGAACACAATAACGCACGGCCTCAGAGCAAGAATTCTGGACAATACAAGAATAACGGAGGGACTAAGTAATTGCCCCAAATCATGGACATGTTTTAAACATTGCTCTTATAAACATTAAAGTTGCTAGAATGACAGGTTTTGCTGTATCGTGTATCTCCCTTAAGGATCCAAAGTTATGAAATTAATGTCTGTCATTTTTCAGTGATTTCAGCTCTCTGTGATTTGACAGAAAAACATATTTTTGAGAAACAGATCAAAAATGAGGCAGCAATATAGACATTCTGTGAAAATCTGGACAGTTTAGAGGTACCCCATATTTTGACTCGGCTTAGTACATTTTTTTTTATTTTCTGTTACATTATTGGGGGATTACAGTTAGTCAATAGTGACGCACCAAGAGTTTCAGGCTTCATGGTGTTAAAAATGCATGTTAATGCAAAACATGCTCTGGCAATTTTTAAGGTGAGTTGGAATATTAGCATACTTATTCAGTTAGGATAGTACATGTAGTTTGGATGATGCTGTGCAAATATGGAAGCGTATTTAAGACAGAGCAAAGCATTGGAGGTGCACATCCTCCTAAGTACGTAGCTTGCTGTCCTGTAATTTTAATAAGAGATCGTGCATCGATCTAGCTCTAGCATCGATCTAGCAAGGAGAGTTCTAATGCAAAATTTAGGTCGACTGCCAAGAGCATTACAGTCTGAGATTACTGAGGGAAAGATGAAGCGGTGGAAGGGTTAAAGAGAAATGAGGAGTTTGCGAGATGAGAGGGATTTATAAACAGGGTTGTTCTTTCTGCCCGACAATCGTTTTGTTTTTGATTAGTTTGGCCTAGAATTGTCTAGTCATGCCTTTTATCAGTTGGTACTGCGGTCTGATTTGTGTTTGTTTCTTAGCCACCTTTCTTACAAAGTTTCTCAGATTTAAATACATTTACTTATTAGCAGATTAATTAGTACTTTTCAAAGTTATCCAGGCAAAGTCCATCTGTTTAAGTGGAAGGTGTTGGTGCTGATTTATTGGGGAAAGGCTGTTTTGAACAGATAGAGGTGTTCAGATGAAATACTGTAAGCAGTGTTAGCAATGTTGATACTGTGATAAGTGAGACATGTCTATTCAAGCAAGATGTTTATATACTCTGATCTCCATTATAGCTGGAAATGGATGACCATTTGTTTTACTTGGTGGTGGTTTACTGTTACCTGAGGACAAACATGGAAGGATAGGCCAGTGGTCACTAAGTGCACTCACTGAGTATGCTTGGTTATACTGTTAGTGATTTAAATCTTTCTGGAAAGTTGGTCAATATAATGTGAAACAGAGATGTCGTGGAATTTTTTATTGAATGTCTTCTGTATATTTTAGTTCTATATATGTCTACTAATGATGAAGATTGTGTAAATTTTATATGGCGTTGACCTATCAAAAATAATTTCACTTCTCCTACCGCAATAAAGTTACACTGACATTTCCATTTATATCAGTTAGAAAAAAGTCAGTGGAGATAGTTCAGGATTGTCAGGGTATGGATGTTAAGATAGAGTTTTAAATATTAGCTTTGTTTCCTCAGATTGGAAGATTTACCAGTTATGTTCAGCAACCAGTGATTAAGAGGGCAGTTAGTAAATGTTTGAAATAGGACCAGTGAGTGAAAGGCAAGACTGGCTAATCAACATTATTTCCCTGTAATGCCCACTTTGTCAGGCATTGTTGGCTGAATGTGTATATTGTATCCATCCCTGTTTTCTTCAACCTTCTATTAATCTGTATTTCACACTTTACCAGGTCTGTCTCTAGAAGTGGCCACAGCACGTCAACTGTGCTTCACAAATGTTTGAGTCAGCTGTTCTCAGTAAGCACCGGTTGATGCACATGCTGTTGATCTTTGCCACTACAAATTTACACTATATTACATGATTAAACTTTGCAGTATTTATTTCTCTGTTTTATGTAGGGTGATCCTCCAAGCATGTATGTTTTTTCAATTAAATTCTCAGTTTGTAAAATTCTGATGCATTGGGTATTTTCTCTCTTTCAGGTTTTTGTCAAAAGTTTAAATTTGATTGTCAGATTTTGTCTGAAGGAGTAACTATTGAGCACAGCTATGAAACAGCTGTAATTTTATCTTTGTACTGCTAGTGTCATTTTTCAAACTGTTCTTGACAATGGTTGCACTTTCCAACTGGAACTTCATTAATCACAGAGAGGTTTGATGCAAATACTCTTCCTATTTCTGATGGAAAACCCTTCTACCTTTAATCTTAAGTTATAATCATTACACATAACAAGAAAGCTAGGAGGTTTAATTAAGGTTCAGGTTCATCTTGGAGGATGAGAAGGTGCCACTGTGTTTTACATGTAAAGGATCTTTTCCCAGAGATGAGATAATCATTTTGGAAGAAAACATGGAGGGTTTACAATTAATAAATAACAAATAATCAGAGTTATAGATTACTTTTATTTCAGAAATGCATGTAGAATTTTTTTAATTTTGTCAGTTGCTCAGGTTAGCAGTACTAATATTAAAAAAATGTCCCTTATTTGACAGGTTCCCAGCTGTATTGTGTGGCGATTTTATATTTTTGCATCACATTTTTGGTCCGTTTTTCATAAAATTGTTTTTTTTGGGAAATTAGTGGCAAATCATTAAAGACTGAAGTTAGTAAATAATGACAGACATTTGAGTTTCAGATTTCATACCTTTCAGAAAATTCATACTAATGCAAGATCTACTATTGTATTATCTTTCTAAGCTTATAAGAGCAATATTTAAAAATTGTCCTTATTTTTGGGCCTTTGTCCCACTTCTATGTATGGTGTCCCACTTCTATGTATGGCTTTGTTCAGATTTCTTGCGCTGAGGTTGAGAGTTATGACAAATGTGTCAGGGCCATCACAGTCAGCCAGAGACATTTCAAGTTGTGACATACTTGTTGCACCCCGCTCTCCCATGTAGTGACTCTGGATGTGTCCAAGCACGGCAAGGAGTAGTTACGCAGTGTAAATGTGCAGAGTATTCCCCCATCCAAGGTAGACACAAGTACTACAGTAGCTTTTCATCTGTCCTTGATTTTGCAGAATGTTCTGGTTTCTGTCATATTTTTATACTATTGATTTATGATTATTATTATTCAGAAAGTGCCTGTTGCTCTGTGTTTAAGTAGCAATGCTTTAATGGCCATCAGTTAAGCTTGTCTGAGATGGTAAGATGCAAGTCAGCTTTAATAAGCATACTGTTAAAGAACTGCCAACAATGAAAGCTTTTCTGTTGTTGCCATGCAGAGAATACTTAACTTGCATAACTAGATAACGTATAAGTATTGGGTATTGAAATGCATATGACAGTATTTGTAATAAAGGACAGGATTACATTATTTTAAGAAGCTCATTACATTTGTTGGAGACTTGAAGTCATCTTTGCAGGCTTTACCTATAAACTAAACAGAATGCCAATCTATCATGTGTGGTCCATAATTTGTGCAGTAATCCTTTAAGCAATGTATCTTGAGCTTGTTTCTTGTTTGCTTTTCATTTTTTACTTTGATCATGTTTTCCCCATGAAACAAGTAGATAGTTGTTGTCAGGCAGCAGGTCTTTTTTGGATAACAAACATTTTTACAAGTGGGGGTATCACAGAGATTGCTACTTTCAGCATGTTACTTGTTACTTTAATAAAGCTGAATATAAATTATAATTAGAACTGCAGTGCAAGAAGAAGTGGTTTGAGTTGAGTGCTGCTTGTTTTTCTTGTACTTGATTTTGACTGGCATTCCAGTAATGTATTTAAAAAGTAATTTATTTTTTCATGCCTCACAACTTTTTTGTTTCCATCTAGATAGTAAGTAGGCTGCCATGCAGCCAATGGATTGAAATATTTTTTCTACAATTCATTTTGTCTTGATTGGACTCTCATAATGATGGTTTGGCACCCAGACTAGCCTATTTAATTAAAGTTACAGTTTTTGTGGTTTTGAGCATAGCTCCTCCCCTTTCTAGTTGGCTGCACCCCTTCCCATTGACCCCACCCATTCAGCTGTCTCCTGCAGCCCCCCTTTGATTTGAAGTCACCAGCCGCCACTGGTTACAGACACTATGAATGTTTAAGGTTGCTAAGAGTAGATCTTTAGAAAATGGAGTATGGTTGAGTATAGTTATGCCTAAGGGTCCTGGGTTGATGTGGATGTCACCACATAGATATATTCTGTTTTGGTTGTTAAGGGGTTGTTTGGAAGAAATCTTTTTGTTATAGGTTGCTAAGCAGTGATAGGTGTTTTTATTTATGGTGGTATAGGGCAACATTTTTAGTTTTGATAGATGAATAAAATGGTATTTGAGTAGGCTGTGTGATATATTATGGAAGCTGTCTAATGGTTTGTCACTGCATAGGGGAGAAGTTGTAGAAGTACTAGCTGTGGGGTGAAGTGTAGATTTGGGGGAGGTAATAAGAATTAGTAGGCTAAGGGCAAAAATTAGAAACAGATTGGGGAGAGTGGAGTGTGTAGTGTGTGCCATACTTGTAAATTGAATTTAGGAAGGTGGAGTGTAGAAGGTACTGTTATGGTGGAGATAGGGGAGGAGAGGGGAGGAAGTTATTGAGGAAGGAGAGGGTACAGTCAGAAGTGGATTGTGTGAGCAGATAAAAGTTGATTGGAGGGGGTGGAGTTACTGCTAAGTATAAATCTGGGGGGTGTAGGGGTGGGTGGTAAATGAGGTAGAGTAGGGGAACAGAGTGAGCCCAAAGTGTAAACAGAGCGGGCAGAGCCAGCCCAACAGCCGCTAAGAAAAAAATATCAGTGAGACTTGAAACTGAAACTGTGGAAATGTAAGTAAGTGAGAGCTGTGGCTGCTGGTTTTTGGGAGTGCTTTTGTTCTTGCAGCAGTATAAGTAGTATAAGCTGTTGTAATAAAGAATGAGGTATTAGACCACAATGTACAGCATACCTTGAATGCAAGAACTTACATGAGGATGGTTACACACCAGGAGAGACAAACAGCTGTTGTGGGATTTGAAAAAAAAGGAAACAAAATGGCACCCAGGGTTTATAATACCTCAGACTATCCAATACAGGACAAGAGCTGGAGGGAGCAGGGGTAAAGACTACAGGGATGAAAATGGATAGCCAATGGGTATTTGAACTCTGCAGACACTGTGAAATGCAAGAGGATTAGAAACCAATCAGTGAACCTTAAGAAAAGGTATGCTACTTTGCACAGTCACTCTACGTTATATTGTTAAAGTTAGGCAGGTGTAGACATTATCTAATTTTACCCTGAAATTCTTAAAAGTATATAAAATTAAAGCTTGTTATGGGGTTGGAGACCTGCTTAACCCAATGAGTGGCTTAGATTAATTATTTTTTAGTCTCTTTAGTTACAAGACAGTGCCCATGGGTGCCCAGTGCAAGAGTGAGATTTTTGAGGTTTCCACTGCTTGTCATGGGGGATGGAGACCCACTTGACCTGATTGATAGCTTGGATTAACGAGGGCAAATTTACACCATGGGAGACAAACAGCAGCTGTGGGATTTTAAACAAAAAGTGATGATTCTTACTCTTATAAGTATACAAATTAAAACCGCTGTTACAAATGTATAATTCATTTTAAGAATACACACATGACACTAGATATGTTTACTAATATGTTTTTTATTTATGACTGTTTTAGTGGATATTACTTGACAGAGCTATACTCTTCTGAAATATGCATGTGTTAGACAGATTCATAAGTGTTATACTGTACATATCACTTTCGTAAAATCTGTTACATTCTACTTATTACTCCTGTGGCAAAGAGTGAGTCTTTACTGTGTCTAAGAAGGCCCAAATCTGATTAGTGAACATGAGACTTGGAGAAGCTTGGTAAGAGGATTTGAATGAGCAAAGCATAGCTGAAATATAGATAACTCCTTAATGTTAATACTTGACACAGTTTTAAAATATTCAAAGTTATTCAAAGTTATAATGGTTTTGTACAAGAACTT
Source organism: Protopterus annectens (assembly GCF_019279795.1). Classification (NCBI taxonomy): domain Eukaryota; kingdom Metazoa; phylum Chordata; order Ceratodontiformes; family Protopteridae; genus Protopterus; species Protopterus annectens. The sequence goes on from NC_056731.1 coordinate 1,769,377,788, forward strand.
GGTGCTATGAGGAAATATTACAAATTGTTCTTAAACATATTAAAATGGCATTTAACACGAAATATTTATTCATGAAAGAAATGTTTTGAGTTGAGTTCAATGACTTATAAAAATTAAGAATGTTTGACTGCAGAGTCAATAACTAAAATAATCTAAAGTGAGATATCAGAGCTTTACACTAAATCAAGAGTGTCAGATCTCTGGGCATTAATTTTCTATGTAACATAGTAATTATATATATATATATATATATATATATATATATATATATATATATATGTGTGTGTGTGTGTGTGTGTGTGTGTGTGTGTGTGTGTAAATCTATGTAAATATTAGTAGTTAGATGAGTTACATCAATGCACATCAAAGAGTTTAAGAGGGAAGAAACAAGCTTCACAAATGAAATGCCTAATTGATATAATGCAAAGTCATGGATTTTTATCTATATGGTTGAACAAAGTTGCATCTCAAGTTCAAATATTAAGACATACATTGGGTCACACTGTATGGACAATATAAAAATTATATCTTGAGACTGATCACTTATTATTTGATGCTTGAAACATACACACATATATTGTTATTCTTGATAATTCTCATATTGTATTTATTTAGATGTGTGATACAGTTACTATTTCATTTTCAATGATATTTTTAGAAAAATAAAAGTAAGTGTCTATACTCAATAGATCACATAAGTGATACAGTATAATAAAGATTCACTACAAAAAAGTACATTAGGATTCCAAATTGAAATACAATATAAAACATATAGTAAGTTTCATTATAACATTAAGGTGTGACATTATAGCAAATAAAACATTTATTTATATATTTAGAAATAGCAGAGAAGGACCTGGATTTTTTCTTTTTGGATAGAGTAGATAGGTTAGTTAGTTTGGATGGTTTCACCATTCAGACTAGGAGTATTAGACTCCATGATGGGAAAGAGAGATAAAAGAAGTTCTTGTTTAGATTTTAGTATTGCTTATTGATTTTTAATGGTGTCTACAATTGTTGTTAACAATTATGTATTTAATATTACTAACATATATAGGTTTATAATAATTAATAAGCAGAATGAGCAATATAGCAATGGCATAACTAAATCAAAACACCTAGAAGTTAAAAATATATTTACTGTTTTATTGCTCATAGAGGGTACATGACACAGTTAAAGTGTATATCCATTAATATTAATGGTCACAATAATGGTTGCAAACAAAGTAATTTAAATAAATGTTTAAATTTATATGTATCACGTGTCATTTTTACCACAAGAAACACATCTATTATAAGAATATATAAACAGACTTAACAGAAAATATTTTACAATCATAAGTAGTTCTCAGTATAATCAGGAAAAAGATAGGGGAAGCAATCTTATGCAGAAATTCATTACCAATGTCTAATATAATAAGCACATATAATGATGATAAAGGTATGTCCTGTTCAGCAATAATTGAAATTAATGGAAATCTATATACCTTTATTAACATTTACTTGATACTGGGTATTGATATTAAAACAGTTAAGCAACAATTAGAAAGGAGAATACAACTCTTGAAAGTCAGTATCATTTTAGTGGGAGCCTTTAAGTGTATACTAAGTGATGAGGATTCCAATACTATTACAAAATGGGGAATACCAGCTTCAGCTAAGGAATTAAAAAACTTCACAGAATCAATTAATCAATTCAGATCAGGCATATTAATGAATTTTCAGATCCAAGCTATCTTTTTTATATTCATTTTCACATAGACATAGAAAACAGTCAAGAATAGATAGAGTATATATTTCCAACAATGTAATATCTAAATTGAGTACAGTAAAGACAACACCATCACTTTTGAACTTGCATTAAATAATAATAATAAAAAATTACTATAAAAAAGATACTAACATACATAACCAATTTAAATGATTTTAAAGAATTTTATAAGGAGATTCAAACATTCATAGATATTAATTACACAGAGGATATATCTAAGATTTATGTATGATATGCCTTAAAAGCATATTTAAATGGCAAAATACAAAATTGGTGTGCCCTTAAGAAAAAAACAATTGGATAAAGACTTGATACTAATAATAAAAATGATAAATTAAAACAGAATAGTCAAACAGGAAAAGATGATATGATATAAGAAACTGATAAGTTAAAAAAATGTAAAGATCTTAAATCATAAAACTATGATAAATTTGGAGAAGATTAATCAACTATTCTGTGAATTGAAAACGTATGCATAAATTAGCCCCAGAACTAAAATGATTAATAAATCTAATTATATTAAAGAAATGTATTCACAAGAAAGTAAGAAACAGGCAACTGATGTAGATGAATTATTAAAAATATGTAGAAATAATTTTAATAAAGTTAATTGAGAAAATGTAACAATGGATTCTCCAGAGATAATTAAAATTGTCATCAAAACATGCTAAAACCAGGTTGACAGATGATCAGAAAAAAAATAATAGATAACCCCATATCAAGAGTTGAAATTAAAAGTCAAATTAATAAACTAAAACCCAACAAAGCACCTAGTAATGACGGCATAATACTGTAATTATATAAATTATTACCTAAAGAAGCCGTATTTATCCTACATAAAGTTGTTTTAATAGTTAGAAATGTAGCAAAAGTCCCACAATCCTAGAAGTAAACACTATTTCTCCAATTTTAAAGACAGATAAAAATTCAGCACAGTGTTCCTCATACAGACCAATTTCACTTTTAAATATTGATTACAAAATATTTATGGCCATGTGTGCTACAAGATTACAGGAATTTCTACCATTTCTGATTAATAATAATAAAACAGGATTTATTATAAGCAAGAATGCTTATGACAATGTTAAAAGAATATTAAATACCATGAATTATGAAGATAACATAAAACAACCTTTAACTTTGTAAAGTTTAGATATAAATAGTACCTCTGACACTGTAAACTGGAAATATTTATTACTGGTCTTAGAAGAGTACAATTTCTCAACATATTTTTCAAAACATATTAATTTACTCTATGACAAATCTTTGGCTCATATAAAAATTGGCTCATATATCTGAGTCAATCCCAGTTTTAAAGGAATTAATCAGAGTTGCTCATTTTCACCAATATTATTTACTCTAATTATGGAGCCTTTTGCAAATTTTTTTAAGCTCAAGAATAGATATTAAGGGTATACAGATGAATCATAAATTAAATTCCAAAGTATTATTATTTGCAGATGATATTCTACTGACTTTAAGTAATAATAAAATTCTCTTAAGGTTGTAGTTAATGCTATAAAAATCTTTCAGAAAAAAATGGACTTACATTTAATGAAAATAAAAAAAAAGTTCACTTATAAATGAAAATATTAATGAAATACAAGAAAGATTTTCTAAGTATGTAGAGGAAGATAATAAAGTGATTATCTGGGGATAATTTTAAAGGAAAATATTAAGAATAGAATAGAAGAAAACTATAAATATAATTTAGTTATCATTAATGCTTTCATTAATAAATGGAGCAAGTTCTTTTTTACCATGTAGAAGAGACTTACTTTAATAAAAATGATTATACTACCAAAAGATTTTTATTTAATACAATCTATGTCATTGCCCTCATCTTGAAAAACATTAAAGAACTGAACTCTATAATTCTTAATTTTTTTTGGTATCTTAACAAACTAAGATTGGGATTAAATCACCATGTAACAGATTCATCCCTAGTGGAATAGGTATGCCAGAAATAGAATTATATTCATTATCATCAATTATAAAAAAAAAATCTCCTTATGGTTAAATTAAAACTATAACGCCAGATGGAAGGAAATACAAGAGAAAATATGTATAGAATCAAATCTGATAGTTCCCATGCAACTAAATGAAATAACAAATAATAATTTTCTATGGATCTTAAACGACTATATACTATAAAATAAAAATATTATGATTAACACATACTACATTACTTCAATGTTAAATATTTTTTAAAGATTACAAATGCGGAATATAGGGCATTTTTTTTCTGTTGTTTTCAATTGCATATACACAAAATAATATATGTACTTTTAATTTAAATACAATGTATAAATTCAAAGAAAATAATTTGAAATGCTGGTATTAATTAATGGACAGTAAAAAACTACAAACTATAGAATATATAATCACTAAACTCAATTTAGGTAATGATATGTGGTTGGCTATACAAAATTGTAGGCATTCAATAGAAAATAAGATCAGTTTAATGCAACCATTAACAAAAACGCTGTCCCAAAATTTGTTGATTTATTAATAATATTAATACATCAGAAAATAGGTGAAAAGGGAATTTTTCTAGAATATATAAAGTCATTAAGAATGTAGAGAAATATATTAATGAAAACCATTGGGATTATTTCAAAACTATAAATAATCACTATCCAGGCAAGGAAGATAAAAAATATATGTTGACATCTTCAAAGCAAAATTCATCTTCTATAAAATGGAGACTATTTACATGGAAATTTATACACAAAAAAAATTCATAACTCCACATTAGATAGAATTAATATAAGAAAAAAGTGATATGTTATAGGTTCATAGGTTCATCGATTAGTAGATGTAAGACAAGTGGTAAAGCAGATTGGCAGCATATGTTTTTTATTGTAAAATTATTAAACCATTTTGGGAAGAAATTAATATTTTCTTGCTATCTTTATTTAATAATAAATTCAATCTAATCAAGTCATCAATGTTGTTCAACACATCGATACCTGAGTTCTCCTGATTTTGCCAAAATATTTCTAAGTATTGCAAAGCTTTTCTGTGTTTGCAGAAGTTCTCCTATGTTTGCACATATTTTCTGTATTTTAGAACATTTTTTGTATTTTAGAACATTTCTCAGGAATGCCAAGGATTCCTGATACTGCAGCAGTTCTGATTTTTGTTATAAAGCATTTGTTACTGCACTTGAGCTCAAAATCAGTTCATTTCATATTAAGAAGGTTTTATTCTGCACTCTTGTGGGAAGAGAGGGCTGATTCAACCCATCAGATTTGGAAACTAATGGTGGAAAGCTTACTGTGTGTTTACATGATTGGTCTAAGGCATAACTGTATAAAAGTATTTCATTCTGTTGTGTTTGTAGAAGTTTTTTTTTTATCTGTGCACATTTTTCTGATTTGGGGAACATTTCTCAGGGTTTGTGAACTTATTTCCAAGGATTCCTGATACTGCAAGATTCTGCCTTTTGTTGTAAAGCATTTCTTAGTGCACTGGAAGTCAAAACCAATTTGTTTTACATTGAGGGTTTTATTCTGCACCCTGGTGGGAGCAGAGGGCTGATTCAGCCCATCCAAGTTGGGAACTGCAGGTGGAAGGCATACTGTATGTTTACCTGATTGGCCTGAAGGCTTAACTGTGTAAAAGTCTTTCATCCTGTTGGTATAAAAGCCTCATGTTTGCACATTGCATATATGTAGTTACCCAAGCCTTGTATATACACAAACCTCTCAAGTTTAAAATCCTCTATTCTATTCTATTAAATATCTGCTCCAAAGAAAGCGAGCCTTACGAACTTCTGTCTTAAATACCTAGGCCCCCCAGCCTCCCACCCAGCCTAACATTCTGTCTTAATTCACTTCCTGTAGGATTAGCGTAGACTGAATATTGCTTCAGAATGAAAAGGAAATGCTTGTATAGCGTTAAAGGTACATTGCTGTTTTTAGCCAAATATCTAATATACTTAGATCTAATAAACATACAAATCACAGTGTTCTTAATACTTTACAAGGATCAAATGAGTTTCCAGTTTTGCTCAGCTGTGCAACTATAGTTATATTTTTATCACCACCTAAGTGTATTCAGGTTATCTTTATCAGTTTTACAGTCTTTAATGGCAGCTCTTTTCTATATAATGTTTGTGGCTATTAATGTATGCTGCCTTTACCTATATCATGTCAGCTGTTATATGAATCAATATGTTGTAAAGTATGTGGTTTTAATCTAAGAAGAATAGGGTCACCACCTTTTCAAATGCCCAAAGTGGGACATTTTTAGTGCAAACGTCAGATTTTGCAGGGTGAAACATACCCATGGCCAGTACAAAGGATAGAATTTCACTTTTTTGCCTAAATATTATTCTTGTAGCATTTTATTTACTTATTCTGTTTCTTATAACATTTAGGTGTTTCAGATACAGAATAACTGTTTTATGCAACTATTACATAAAATATAAGAAATAATTATGTCCTAAAATCTCAGGGCATTTGCCATTTTTACAATTTTGTTGAAGGGCACAACTGCCCAAAGAGGGACTGTCCCTTGCAAAGTGGGACAGGTGGTAACCCTAAAGAAGAAAAGAATATAAATTCCCAAATAGTGAAAAAGTGTTAAGCAGATGAAGGAAAACAAAGCAAAGATAACTGAAAACACAACTTCCAATCAGAACTCGGCCCCATTTTGTGCATTTATAGAGAAAATACTATTATGGATGTACATATAAAGGGGTTTTGTAGTCCAGTGATATGGACTTGTATGTAGTACATATGTATGACACTGTGAATACAGTACTGTGCGTCATATAGACTACATGAAAAGAGACACGGAGGAGCTCTCTGATCTTGTAGCCCAGGCAAGTATGACCCTAGCGCTGAGTAGCATCCTGCCTTCACCAAAAATTATACCACAGTATAAGGATAAGATGATCAACTTCAACAATTGGCTAAGCTTCTGGTGTCATTCAAAGGGGATCCAGAACCTGTCTGCCTGGGACGACATGCTTGACAGGCCAAGATGCTTCGCCAGAGATGGCCTACACCTGTCACCCCTGGGATTCAGAATATTGGCCAAGGCTCTTGCTGTCCTATAGTGCTTTTTTTAGGCAAGGCTCAAAAATAACAAACCCAAATCCTTAATAACTACAAGAAACAAAAAACTTAGGGTAATGTTATTCAGTGCTAGGAGTCTAAACCGCAAAATGCACTCACTCGAGGAGCTCCTCAAAATGGAGAACATCAATACCTGTGCAGTGAGTGACACCTGGTTCAAGGCTCCTGACAGCACCCCAGCACTACCAGGCTATAATTCATACCACACTTTTCGGCCGCAAAACCCAGACCGAAAGAGGAAGGGCAGAGGTGTGTCCATCATCAAGGACATTCACACCTCCAGGCTAGTTGCAAAATACGATGCCTCTGAAATTGTCCAAGTGCAACTAACTCAGGGCAAAAATGCATTTCAAATTGTAGCTTGTTATAGATCCCCTCCATGACCCAGGACGCCCACTCCTCGTTCGTGGGGACATTGGAAAAAATAAGGGTCCAACCAAACATCATAATAATGGGCGATTTCAACTACCAAACCATTAATTGGGAAAACTATTCTTGTACTAACCCCGTGGCTCAATGATTCTTGGAGTTCATAAACACTAATCCCCTGGATCAACTTGTCAATGCCCACACCAGGGGCAACAATATTCTGGACCTGGTCATTACCAACATGGGTGACTGGTGCTCAATGCTTGAGATCAACTCCTCGCTGGTTAGATCAGACCATAAACTAATCACCCTAGATAGCCACATCCCAACCCACCCCCACACAAGGAAACCATCATAAAATATTTTTCCAAAGCAAACTTCACACTCCTCAAAACTGAGGTGACTAACTTCGTGACACCCCTGCAGATGGATAACACAATCAATACAGTCGCGACTGCTGAATCCTACACAAGTGCACTCTACAAGCACCTGCATGAGTGCATGGATCATGCTATCCCCAACAAAAACAAGACGCTATCCTCCAAAAAAAGGAAGCCAAACTGGTGGTCCCCTGCCATTAACAAACTCTACAACAGAAGGTAGAAACTGTTGCAAAAGAGAGTAAAAATCCAGGTATGGAGCAACTCACTGACGAGCCTCAGTAAGAAACTAAGATCTTTCATAAAATCCTTCAAAGCTAATTTTGAAAGAAAAATTGCCACATATTCCAAAGCAACCACAAGGCATTCTTTAGCTATGTCAAGAATCTCCATGGCAACACCCCGATCTGCACCGAGCTACAACAGAACAGCACAAAATATACAGAGCCAATTGATATTGCCAACATTTTGGCAGATAGGTTCAGTGCAAACTTTACTCCCCCGTCACCCCCCAAAGGGCCCATAACTATGCCAGATGATTGTAGAGCCCTGGCAATCACAAACACACAGGTAAAAAAGGCACTCTCTAAAGCCAAAAGCACAGCATCCATGGGACCGGTCAACATTCCAGGCTGCATCTTACATGAACTCCAAAATGAACTAGCCACCCACCTAAAATCCATGTTCAACCACAGCCTAACCACGGGCTATGTTCCCACAGAATGGCACACAGCAATGGTTATCCCTCTCCACAAAGGAGGAACCACCACAGACCCCGGGAACTATAGACCTATTAGCCTGACAAGCCTGGTCTGCAAGGCCATGGAGCATATCATCATGGAACTCATAAACAAAGATATAGGTAACCTCCAAACTCTGGACGTTACCCAGTTCAGATTTGTAAAAGGTAGGTCATGTCTCCTAAACCTGGTAAACTTCTTTGAAACAGTTACAAAGGCCATAGGTGAGGACAAGGTAGTCCACACAGCCTACCTGGACCTCGCAAAAGCCTTTGACACCATCCCTCATTCAGGAATCATTGATAAACTCACCAACCTTAACATAAACCCTTATGTCACAAGATGGGTGGCGAACTGGCTCAAGGATAGAACCCACATGGTAAGAGTTGCTGACTCCAGATCCAGCTCCAAACCAGTGACAAGTGGAGTACCCCAGGGTTAAGACCTGGGACCCCTCCTGTTCAGTATATACTTCTCTGAAGTGCAAGTGAACACCAAGGGTCTATGGCTAACCAAGTTCACAGATGACTGCAAACTGGGTGCCATTATCAAGTCCCCTGCCAATGCAGACATCCTGCAAAAGGGCCTCACTGAGACATGGTACCCATGAATTACCAAATAGGGGGAAGTTCACTTAACACAGAAAGTGTGATAAGAGATCTTGGGACCCAAGTGGATAGTAACCTCTCCTTTGATAACCACATTGCCACAATGGTCAGAAAATCTTTCTACATGGCCCAGTTAATAACAAAAGGATTCGTATCTAGAAATAAGGAAGTCATCGTTCACCTCTACTCATCACTTATCAGACCCCTCATTTAATACAATGCCCCATTTGGGATGTACCTCACAAGACACCTACAACAACTTGAAAGGCTCCAACAGTACCTCACCAAGAGGATCGCTGGCCTCAAACAATTGCCCTATGCCGACCGACTCAAGAAACTCAAACTCTACTTGGTCGCATGCTGCTTACTCCAAGGAGACCTCTGTCTGACATACAAAGCTATGTCAAACCCGGAATTATTGGACATGCTCCACTTGAAGAAATCCCAATCTCCCCGAGCTACACACTCTAAGGACCTAAACCTCACCACAACAATAAATAGGACATGCTGGAGGGACGACTCATGTCCCAGAGACTTCCCATGCTCTGGAACAAGATTCCCATCCACATCAAGCAGAGCTCGTCATTAGCACTATTCAAGAAAACCCTAATAAGTGGATGGGTAATAGGAAATTCACCCCTAGGATTATGTCTGGGGCACTGCTCGATAGAGGGGCAGGAATTTAACAATACATGGGTGGTGAAAGCCAATACACTGTTGGCTAGGCTTGCTTTGTCCCTCAGGCCGATAGCCTAGTACCTACCTATGAATCTATGAACCTATATGAACTGTGCACAGTATAATACATTGTGACAGTAGTCTATGCCAATTTGTCCAAAAGAAGTCCTACATTTCAAAGAGTATAAAATATTTATGAATTTATTACATGCATACCCATGGCAATGGTAACTGGGAAGCAGGTAAAAAAGTCCAGATCCTGCTAAGAATGAATGTCATGTCATACAGGCAGACTGCTGGCTATCACAGCTGAGTTAAATATTGACTGATCACATTTACATAATCTCTTAATGATCTGGGGGCATATGCAAAAAGATTGTCTTATGTATCTGCCAAAGCACATGTGGAAAACACATTCTTGGCTATCTGGTTAGTCACCACCTAAAAATCATCTGAACATGGATAGGAAGGGTCATCTGAAAATGGATAGGACTCTCACTAGGAGAATGCACAGTTGTGGATCCTTTTCAGCTCGTCTCCCAATAAAAGCAGGCTTCAAGGACCCCTCTGATGAATCCTTTGGTGGTTCCTGGATAGGTCTGGTTGTCCCCCACACTGAACTTGACATTTCACAGTGATCAGCTGTAAAAAAAGGAACACAGCTACAAGTAAAATATGTCAATATAATATGACAGACACAAACTATATTATTTGGGCATCATGTGCAGGGTCATAGAAAACTGATCGGGAAATCTCCTCATCCTTTTTAGAAAACTGTCCTGCACTACTTCCTTTCCTGTCTGTCTTTCTGCAAAAGCAGAGAGAAAAAGAATAAATGATAGAGTACATATGAATCATGACATTGTCCATTGCACACAGCTGTGAACAGGAGTCAGGATACTGCAGGCTTGTCCACATTTTCATGATAGTATCACTTATCCTGATTCAAAATTTTCATTGACCATAATAATAATAATAATTGTCCCTGGACTAGATGCCTTTATGACAACCATTCATGAATACATTTGTGATTGTTTCAAGTACAGCAGCTGTTGTGGGATACTGTCCATCAAACACTGGACATGTGGCAACATAATGAGGAAAATAAGATACAGAACAAAAGAGCTGGTAAGTTACATGACAAATGTATATCAGCATAGTCAGATAATGAAGAATTTCTGCCATACATTTTTTCAGGACTGTAGTGGTAGATAAGCATGCATTGTCTCCCAAAAATAAAATTGAGGAAAACCCAGTCAAATAATCAAAGTTTTTTAGAAGCATGCTGCTGATATATATATATATATATATATACATATATATATATATATATATATATTATGAAACATCAAAACATAAATATTGTTTATTTAATTGAACATAATATGTGTATATATATATATATATATATATATATATATATATATATACATATATATATATATATATATATATATATATATATATATATATATATATACATATATATATATATATATATATATATATATATATATATATATATGTATAAAAGAGTCACTCCAATGGGTTTGTTCTGAATTAGTTTATTATCCTAGTGAAAGACCACTAAATAAATGAAACATTTTCTCTAATAAATGTATGCTAACAGCATCTGTAGCTTCTAGAATTTTGACTTGAAATGTAAAATAATAATTTTTCTGAATAAGTCATTAAATATTAACTTGTTACTTCAAAGTATCTTTTCAGTTTAGCTAATGGGGTATTCAGCATTGAATCATATAGCACCATACATGGCACTGTTACTTAAATTATATCATTTAAATTTTTAAATATAAAAATAGTACTAGAATCCATTAAACAATCTACATTAAGCACTGAGAGAGATGCAAAAATTAGATATTACCCATGTCCAGCAATTGAAAAGTACAAATGATATGCCTTTGTGACTTACAACAATTTTTGGGTATGTGGCAAAATGTATACCTAGGATATAAACACAGATCTACAGACACACACACACAAAATATTCACATTTATTAACTATTTATACAACATAGCTTTTCAACACACAGTGCTTATCATAATATAGACAGCATCCTATAAATTCTTTGTAAAGAATGTGCTACTGAATAGCTCTTTTAAAGAGTCATGTCTTAATTCTGAAACTGTTTTAATGGGTGCTGTCTAGCCTTTCTTATTTATAATTTGAGTTGTGGTCACAGTATTTTTGTTTTATATTCACATTCTAAAATGAGTAATGTAACCTATACTAAGCCATTATGCTAGTGTGTGTGTTTTTGTAAATATTTATGTGCATATTATTCCTACATATATGTGTGTGCACACTCACATGCACACAAATGTACATACCCATTTAACAAATATAATTTATAAGCATAAATAACTATCCGAAAACAAAAATATCATATAATAGCTATTCACTTGTGAGACGATGCGAAACTGCTGTATTTTTCTGAGTTACTACACCTAGACAAGAGCTATAATCAAAGTATAAAGTATTATAGTTTAACAATTCTGGTTATGCATAACTGTTCAGCATTGTGAGATTTTTCTTTAACCGAACTAGGAAGCTAGATTTGCAATTCTAATTTATACCAGTCCATTTGAAGTCAGTAAGTAAAACTGCTATAACTTTTAAGTATTTTTCAGTTCTGTCTTTACATTTGAAAGTATGCCTATCTATCAGTGCAAAAATCATTTACATTACTGGACTATGTTAAGGTAAAAGGCAATAATAATACTGTACAAACTGTGAACAGAACACAACCTCAAACATTTCATATCTTGACACTGATATAGCCAGCTTTGTTGATGACATTTGTAGCAAAGATTTGCCACAGGAATTCCTTTTAAATTGATGGCTGCCTGACAGCTTCAGAAGAATAACGACTATAGCATTTAACTGGGGAGGCAGCTCGTTCATACATTTCGCTTCTATGTGTCACATATGCCCAATAAAACTGAAGGAAATGCTTGTCCATCTGGGGTACAAAGCTCCAGGAAGAGCACTTCATGTCAACATTAAAAATCCATTTTTTCCTCATGTAGTTTCTCTCTTGAATATTACAGTAAAGGTAATCTGTGTATTGAATTGGAGCTAAATAGGCAAACTTTGTTAATTTCTGAAGCCCTAATTTTGTAGTTATCCTTATTTTACTTAACTTGTATGAAAAGGCATCATGAAATCAAGATGCATTGCTTTAAGACACTGAGTCTTGAGTTTTTGTTTTTATTTTGTAATTACATTTTCTTAATTGTGACTGACCTGCATTAATGATCTAGCTGTTACAGATTGCACATATCTATTAATAACATGATTTATTATATACAATTACGAGTTCTTAGTTTAACCAAGGAGCATTGTTATGGCAAATTACATGCTTTGAGTATTGTATTTTGCAAAAAAGCAAATTACTGGAAACAAATGTCAGTGTACAGAATATCTCATAGGATAATAATGGTGAATATGGAATGAAACATTGCCACACAGAAACACTAATGCACATTAGCTCAGTTTCTTTACATCAAAGATAATAAACTTGAAAAAATATCTACTCCAGTCTTAGAAGAATGGATAAAACGACACCAGTCTCAAAAAGAAAGCAAACATTTTACTTTTGTGATCAGTCAACTAAAAATATAAAACAGAAAAGCACTTTTCGATACATATTGTTTGAACAGTGACACTTTTAGGGGAAGTGTTTACGATAAGGTAATATATAGATTTGGGGATAGGGTTAGTGACAGGGCAATGGTTAGCACATGAATAAGGATGAATGGGGACTTTTTCTTCATACTACCTTTCTTATGTGTGCTAAATCTAACCATGTCACTGCCCTTAACTACAACCTTCCGCATTACTTTACCAAAAACCATAACTTTAACAGTACCACTTAATGCAAGCCTTGTAAAAACACTTCACGTACACCATCACACACACAGAAGGTCCTAAAAGTACACATACATATCAGTAAATAAATCCCCTTCCTCTTATTCTAACCTACACATACACACACACAAACACACACACGCACACACACACATATTCACTCTTAAATATGTACATTCTCGTCCCTAATACTGAAACATTGAATGTATTTCTGTATCTGAAAATTTAAACTTTACAAGCCCACTTGCTATAACAGCATGCAGAGCCCACTCACCAGAGTCAGTGTTCCTATGTATGTAATTTCCTGCTATTAACCATCAGAGATTTCAATCAAATCAGACTGCAGAAAACTTTATCAGCCAAACATTCATTCAGCGAATATGTTCCCAAGCTAAAGGTGTTCAGATACCATGGCCAGGACTGATTAGCATCCACTGCAGATGTACAACATTGAGACACATCTGTTTGTCATTCTATAAAAGAAGTCATTGTAGTGTTTACCTGGACATGTTTAGATGATATTTCCCATGATAAGTGCATAGAAGAATAGTGGCCAAGTGCGGGTACAAGAAATGAACAGTTAGGGACCAAAGCTGATACCACTGATGTGAACTCACTTGACATTAGGAGGCACTTATGACAGAATGCCACCAGCAGGTAGTTGAATAGCAGCCATGTTTAAGGGCTGAGTGCCTACAGCATGGTTATTTTAATATCTTGAAAAATGTAAAATTATAATGTACACCAATGTATTTTGATATCTGCTGCTTTGCAATGATATAACATCTGTGCAACAATGCCAGAAATGACCATGAACTCAGTAAGTGCGTTTGTGTGCTATAACTTAAAGATGTCATGTGCTGAAGTATACAAGATATTTCTTTTTTATATTCTGTGCATCATAATCCATATATACTCTGGCGTGTTTGTGGTCTGTATATTCTGAGCTATAAAACTGTGTAATGTATGCTACAGACAGTACCACGATATGTCACAGAACATATCACATCTGTATTGCTGTCGCAGTTGAAAATGTATCACTGCGTAAGTAACGTGTAACTGACATTATACATCATGAGTATACAATGCATGACCATGTAAGCACATACAAGGAATAGTACTGTTTGACACCTAACAGTACTATTATGTAATGGTTAAGATACAACTCTTTGTCACCTTGACAGTATGACAGTGTATGGACCAGAAAATGCATTGATTCCTAGTTAACAAATTATCAGTACAATTGTGATTGTGTAATGTACACAAAACACTAAAACTCGAAACTTTGAAAATCTAAAACTACAGAGCTCAACAAATTCCAAAACTCCCTACCAGATCCAGGAACAAGTGTTACCATGGGTCCTGCAGGGGGCAAGTCCAGGATTTTGGAGTTGCCAGTTTTTGGAGTTTAGAATTTCAGTGTTTCATGTTTATGATTGTCAGTTTCTATTACCTCTTGGCCGGCTAAAATCTAGATGTATTCAACTGTATGTATAAGAGAATTTAAGTACCTTTTATCTGCACTTTTTTCAAATAATACAGCATTTTAATTGATTTATTTGTGTTGCATTGAATATTAACTGAACTGGAAGTTTTGACTCTGTTTTCTCAGTTAGTGCTTGCTAGAATTTTATTGCCTGTTAGTAATTGCAGGCGGGGGTAGTCTCATTCATTGATATCCTGTCACTACCTATTTAAGTGGTACATTTTGGAATATTTTCTGCTCAAAACCTCAGCTTTGGCCGGCTAAGCTCTAGCTGTATTCAACTGGATGTATAAAAGAATTTAAGTACCTTTTATCTGCACTTTTTTCAAATAATATAGGATTTTAATGGATTTGTGTTGCATTGAATATTAACTGAACTGGAAGTTTTGACTCTGTTTTTTCAGTTAGTTCCCCACCCACCCTCCCTGTTTTTGTTTTGGTGTTAATCTTGGTGGCTTTGAAACTGCCCACCCCTCTTGTAAATTTGTGTTTGGATACTTCTTTTGAGTCCATCTCATTTGCTCACTCAATTGAGTGCAGTGAGATCATATTCTGATTTCTGGCACTTCTACTGTGTACAAAGAGAGCATCTGGGACAGAAAAAAAAATTAAGCTTGTTTCCTGCCTTTCCTGTAAGTGGTCTAGACTGTTTGTAGGCTTCTGAGCCCCCAAGCCTTTCTGTGTTGAAGGGAAGCCTTCTAGCTTAATTTTGTTTCTTAGAACTAGCCAGTTTTCTAGTTTCAGCACTCAAATCTGTTACTTTGAACTCAGCACTTGTTTGGAACTCGTTGTAAGCACTAAATAAGCTGCAAATTACTACAGCACTCAACTTTCCTCACTTGTCTAAAGGAAAGCAGTGTTTAGTACTTAATAAATAAGCACCTATCAAGGCATGTCTAAGGGTCAGCTCCCGGTGATTTCTCCTGTCTACCTGATGAATCTGGGCATCTTGGGGAAATGCAGCAATTGCCTCATGTACACAGACAACCCTCTCCTCCTACCACCCAACACTACAACCTATGAGAGATGCACTTATATAGCCAAACTGGAACCAAAGCTCTCTTCACCCAGGACTGGACTAGACAGTCAAGAGGAGAAGGTAAACACTTGCACCACACCACACTCATCACATAGTCCCACAAACCCTACACCACCAAAACACACACATAGAAACACAAAACACACACCTACATTCATGGAGGCTCTCAATAAAAACCTGCCCAAGCATCAGGGACTTCCAAAGCAGAAATGCAAGCAAACTCCACCCCCCAACGCAACCTAAATGACACATAGCCCACAAACTCAGTGTGCCACTCAACCACAGCCTATAAGGCATAACACCATACCCAACAATCTAGTCATAGGTGACTCTATAGTCAGGCACACTGATGTTCCACTCACCAGGCTAAACAAGGAGAAAGTTACTGTCAGCTGCCTGTCAGGTGCCAGAATACGCCACATAATGCATGCACTCAAGTCACTTCACAAGTATAACTATGACACTGTCATTGTCCATGTTGGTGTGAATGACCTGAGATGTACCTCCCTGGACTACATGAAAAGAGACATGGAGGAGCTCTCCGATCTTGTAGCCCAGGCAGGTATGACCCTAGCCCTGAGTAGCATCCTGCCACCACCCAGAATGATACCACAGTACAAGGACAACATGATTGACTTCAACAATTGGCTAAGCTTCTGGTGTCATTCTAAGGGGATCCAGTATTTGTCTGCCTGGGACCACATGATCGACAGACCACAATGCTTTGCCAGAGATGGCCTGCACCTGTCGCCCTTGAGATTTTGGATACTGGCTAAGGCTCTTGCCACCCCTATAGTGCCTTTTTTAGGCAAGGTTCAAATGACAAATTCACCACCATAACAGGGACAAGCAAGCAAAATCTGAGGGTAATGCTACTCAATGCTAGAAGTCTAAACCTCAAAATGCACTCACTCGAGGCACTCCTTAAAATGGAGAACATCGACATCTGTGCAGTGACAGAGACCTGGTTCAAAGCTCCAGAGAGCACCCCTGCATTACCAGGCTATAATTCATACCACACCTTTCGGCCACCTAACCCGGAACAAAGCAATAAAGGTGGAGGCGTGTCCATATTCATTAAGAATATCCAGACCTCCAGGCTAGTTGCACAGCATAATGCATCAGAGAGTATCCAAGTGCAACTAACTCTGGCAAGACCGCAATCCAAATTGCAGCTTGCTGCAGACCCCCCACCATGCCCAAGGATTCCCACTCCTCATTTCTTGATACACTGGAAAGTATTAGGGTACAACCCAACACCCTAATAATGGGTGATTTCAACTACCCCACCATTAACTGGGAAAACTACTCATGTACCAACTCTTTTGTTCAATGTTTTCTGGAATTCATAAATTCCAATGCCTTGGATCAACTTATTCACACCCCCACCAGGGTCAGCAGTATCCTAGACCTGGTCATTACCAACATGGGCAACCGGTGTTCCACACCAGAGGTCAATTCCTTGTTGGTCAGATCCGACCACAAGCTAATCACCCTAGACATCCACATCCCGCCCTCACCCCCAATTAGGGAAACCACTGTAAGAAACTTGTCCAAAGCCAACTTCACACTTCTTAAGACATAAGTGGAAAACATAATGACACCCATGCAGACGGACAATAGAGGTATGACTGCTGAATCCTACACAAATGCACTTTATAAGCACTTACACAAGTGCATGGATCATGCTATCCCTAATAGAACCAAGATGCTATCCTCCAAAAAAAGGAAGCCAATCTGGTGGTCCTCTGCCATAAACAAACTCTACAACAGAAGAAAGAAACAGTTGCAAAAAAGAGTAAAATCCCATGACTGGAGGAACTCCCTGATCAACTTCAGTAAGAAGCTGAGATCCCTCATAAAATCCTCCAAAGCTAGTTACAAAAACAAAATTGCCACTGACTCTAAAGACAGCCACAAAGCATTCTATAGCTATGTCAAGAATCTCAATGACAACACTCAGATTTACTCTGAGTTACAGCACAATGGCACTAAATATACAGAACCAACTGATATTGCCAACATCCTGGCAGATAGGTTCAGTGCTAAGTTTACCCCCCTTTCACCCCCTAGAGGGCCTATCTCTATATCGGAAGAATACAAAGTTCCTGTAATCATGGCTGCACAGGTAAAAAACACACTGGGACCTGACAATATCCCAGGCTGCATTCTACATGAACTACAGAATGAATTGGCACCCTACCTAAGTACCATGTTCAATCACAGCCTCACCTCAGGCTTTGTGCTCACTGAATGGTGCACCACAATGGTTATCCCACTCAACAAAGGGGGAGCCATGATGGACCCCGGGAACTACCGCCCCATTAGCCTGACGAGCCTGGTCTGCAAGGCCATGGAACGTATCATCATTTAACTCATAAACAAAGACATTGGTAATCTCCAAACTCTGGACACTACTCAGTTTGGATTTTTAAAAGGCAAATCATGTCTCCTAAACCTGATTGACTTCTTTGAAGCAGTCACCAAAGCCATAGATGAGGGTAAGGTGGTTCACACAGCTTATCTAGATCTCGCCAAGGCTTTTGACACTATCCCTTATTTTGGAATTATAGATAAGCTCACTAAACTAGGTATAAATCCCTATGTCACAAGATGGGTTGCCAACTGGCTCATGGACAGAACTCACACTGTGAAAGTAGCAGACTCCAAATTCGACTTCATACCAGTGACAAGTGGAGTACCACAGGGTTCAGTCCTGGGTCCTCTCCTGTTTGGTATCTACCTCTCTGAAATACAGGCCAACACAGAAGGTCTTTGGCTAATAAAGTTTACAGATGACTGCAAACTAGGAACCATAATTGAAACTCCTAACGATGTGGACATCCTACAAAAGGGCCTCACTGAGACAGATGCCTGGTGTCAAAGCCATGGCCTCAAGCTCATTGCCAAAATGTGCATTGTCATCCCCTTTGGTAAAAATTCTGTACCCATGAGCTACCACATAGCTGGAAGTCTACTTAACGCTGAAAATGTGATAAGAGACCTTGGGACACAGGTGGACAGTAGTCTCTCCTTTGATAATCACATTGCCACAGTGGTCAGGAAATCCTTCTACGTGGCTCACCTCATCACAAAAGGTTTCTCATCCAGAAAAAAAGAAGTCATTGTTCCCCTCTACTCATCACTTATTAGACCCATTATAGAGTACAATGCCCCTTTTGGTATGTACCTCAAAAGATATAATTTTACACTCTAGCGTCATTGAGGATTACTGGCCTCAAACAGATGCCCTACACAGACCGTCTAAAAAAACTCCAGCTGTACTCTGTCACATATCGCCTACTCAGAGGCAATCTCTGCCTAACATACAAAGCTATGTCAAACCCAGAGCTGTTGGATATGCTCCACTTAAAGAAATCCCAATCCCTCCAAGCTACACACTCTAGGGACCTAAACCTTGTCACCACAATAAATAGAACATGCTGGAGGGATAGATTCCTGTCCCAGAGACTTCCCATACTCTGGAACAGATTACCTATCAATGTCAAACAGAGCTCTTCATTAGCACTCTTCAAGAAAAATCTTGATGATTGGATGGGAAATAGGAAATTCACCCCAGGGATCACTTCTGTGGCTCTGCTCGACAGGGGCACAGGAAAATAATTTTCTTGGGCGGCAAAAGCCAGGGTACATTTTTGGCTAGGCTTATATAGACCCTAGGGCCAATAGCCTAGTACCTACCTATGAACCTATAAACCTATGAACCTATTTTACAAACCTCAATCTTTCCAATTATAACCCTTCATGAAAAATATAATACAGTTGTTTCATACAGTGCATGTACCCCTTCTCTTGACACACAAAAGTATACTACGGAAACGTATATATGCCAATTATATTAATAACTCATCAATTATTGACACATAGTCTGGAATTTTTAATGCATTTGATCTGTGTTGATATACAATATATTACACTTAACAAAGACCTTCTAAATTTCGATTAAAGGCTGGACAGGGAGTTTGTGGCCTATATAAACATGTGTATACACCATTCAGATATCCTCTTGTCATTTTTCTGTGCTACTACCCAAAAAGCTAACATTTGTAAAAACTCTTATTTTCTCATTTTTCCTATAATATGGAATAAACTACTTTTTGTAAATAATTATTTCCCCTGCCGTCTTTTCAAGTCTTCACAGATGCTGTACTTTCTAAGACTATGTATATATATATATATATATATATATATATACCATGTCCTTCTTCAAGTATAGCCTTCTACTTTCTCAAGTGACTGCTTTCATATCCTCATATTCCTGCTGTTTTCCTTTAATGGAATGTTTGGAATGCTATTTTATTAAAAAAAAAACATTTTATTTTTATTCAAAATGTTTAACAATAACAATAAGTCAAAGCAATCAAATTATTAAAGCATATTAATTAAAAACTATTTATATTAGTACTTATATTAGTCCATATCAAGATTTTCATTTTAAATAAATAATTATACCATTAGCATTTTTCGAGTAAATCACTTTATATTTTTGCAAGCAATATGATGTAATGATGCGTAACAGTTGGTGTTATCATCTTAATGGTTAACAATTCTTTTTGCACACACTTTCAGCTACATCTATAAATTCTGAAAATGATAAGATATTTTTACATTTCAAATTAATTGTAATAACTTTTCTTGCAATTGCTAACATCGACCATAAAACAAGAGCTTGTGCTCTTGGAATAACTTTTGGAACTGAAGCATTAAACGATATTAATAAATTAGTTATTATACATTTATCTGACCACAGTGCTTGAGAAAAGCTTTTAAATTCATTCCAAAAAAAAAGATATCATTTTACACTCTAACGTCATTTGTAACCAATCAACATTTAAATTATCACCACATCTCCAATAATTATAGTTTGATAGTTTGTTTATTATTGCAGTCTTATGAGTGGTTATAAAAGCTCTATGGAAATATTTCCAAGTAAATAATTGGAATGTTATTTTCCTTTCAAATTGTACTGCATGCCTTTATAATTGCACTCAATATTTAATATTGTTTATTTGCTCAAAAGGTGCTAAATTTAAGTTTTACTTAATAGCTTAGAATTATTTTTCATACTTCACAACCAATAAGTGTCTCATGGTTTGTATACTGCTTTTTCTTGAACTTTTTACCAGGCTTCCAGCGAAAAGTGGGTATTAGCCTAGTCAGACTTTTCCAGTAAAAAATGTAAATAAATATATACATTACATGCATGCATATATACATAAATAGATAAAAATGTAATGTTCGTTAAAGGCATTACAATCAGGGGCTGTTTTACAAGTAGGTATGATACAGTACAGTTGTGCAAAGGTTCTCACATTATCTGCAGATGATAAATTAACAGGATTAGTGCTGCAGGAATGTAGTATTTGAATGTCAAATAGCCAGAAACAAAATCAGTTAGTCCTATGGCATGATCTTATGCCTGCCTGCATGTGTGGCTGAAATCTTTAATCCATTGCCATTAGGAAGAGCTCATCTGTAAAAGTGCAGTGATCTTATTACATTCTTTATTAAGCCACAGGAAACAGCAAACACAGGTAGGTAGAAAAATGTGATTGAAGAAGCCAAGCCTCTTTAATCCAATACTCTGATGATTCAACTATTATCTGCATTGCTAATACCTTACTTGAACTTCAAAAAATTACTCAAGAAGCTTTTTCATCTATTGAACTCTGGCTTTATAACTCTCAACAACCTAACAAAACTAAACATCTACTCTGTCACAAAAAACCTGCAAGAATACAAAACAAATTTCAACATCCATTCCCCTAAATAACACACTAATTGAAACTGTTCCATACACCAAGCTTCTAGGTGTAATTATTAATAACCTAAAATTCAATGTCCATTTACAAAATAGTATAAAAAATCATCAGAAATTAGTTATGCTCTTCAGATATTCACCTTTCCTTAACCAGTCTACTAGAATCACTCTTGCTAATACCTACCTATTACCTTCCCTCTTGTATGGTGCCAACATCTTCACTAATCTCCAGTCCTCTCTCTTAATAAAACTTGAAACTTTCTATAATAAAATTGCAAAATTTGCCACAAACACTTCATATTCCATTCATCACTGCATTGCACTTCAATCATTAAAATGTCTGGAGGTCTCAGAATGACTCTCCTACTTACAACTTTTAACAGTCCACATTATCATCGACAAGCCTACTGCCTGTCCTGCACTAACAGCTGTTTTTTTTTCCTACTTATCTCCCTAATAGATCTCTGAGATCCAAAGACAAACAACTTCTTTCTGTACACAAGCCCAATAAAGCTGCTAGAAAATCCCTATATTCCTATTCTGCTGACAAAGCTTGGAACAAACTTCCCACAGACAATAGATCAAACATCAACTTCCTCTCATTTAAAATCACTCTAATGGAATACTTAAGCAAGGCATGGATCTGTTCCTGCTCTAACCCTAATTGACACTATATCCTTTTCTAACTACCTTTTCACAATATCAAATTCTCCTTCCCTTTCTCCCTTCTTCTCCCCTTTTTAACTTTTAGTTCTCTATCTACTACCTGTAGATCTGCACATGCCTTTTGGTTGTGTGATCTTTGTATATACCTATCTCTGTCACCTTAGAGATCATATGGGTTTCCTATGTGTTTTATTTATGAAAAATTGTAACATGCAATTTTTAATATATTTCATCACTATTGTAAGTCTTTGATGATAATTAATTAATTAATTTTAATTGATGGTGTTTGTTGTTTGCTAAAATTCTCTATGTAGTCTGCATACCTCACTACCTTAACACCCAAACTACTTTCGATTTCTCACTCTAGCTTCTTCTATGCTCTTATATTTTCTTCATTTTCTTCATTCCTTACCCACTTAACCCACTTGCTCTATATCACTTTCTCATCCCTTATGCTGTTTTCTTCTCTTATGATTCATTGATTGTCACAACTATCAGAATATAACTAGTGTCTTATTGTCTAATTTTCCTCCTGTAATAATGTATTATATTTATTGTAATAGTCTCTGCATGTAACGTAATATTTTTCTTCTGTTCTTCCTATGCTTTATTATATAATTTTATTGTCTTTATTGTCTTAATCTCTGTATTAATATTTCTTTTTACATGCATTTGGAGCTTTATTCCCCGGGCCTCTGCTGAAAACGGGTCTCCCTGGACCCAGTCAGACTTTCCCAGTAATCAAATATCAAAGAAATAAATAATAACCAAATAAGTAAATAAATACATAAATAAAACGAATGCCAAAGGAGCACTGAAACCCTAAATAAACCTATTTAAAATCATACAGACTCTAAAAGTAACAGGAATTTTAGCAAAAAACACCATCAATTAAAATTAATTAATTAATTACCATCAAAGACTTACAATAGTGATGAAATATATTAAAAATTGCATGTTACAATTTTTCATAAATAAAACACATAGGAAACATATATGATCTCTAAGATGACAGAGATAGGTATATACAAAGATCACACAACCAAAAGGCATGTGCAGATCTAAACTAATAGAGTAAGAAATCACATCAATCCTGCATTAATTACCAAACCATTCTGTTATGGTGGGTACACTTATACAATTATACTGTGTTCATTATAAGTATCACTTCTGTCAAACTTCATGATTTGAATGGAGCAGTACCAAACTGTAAGCTCCCAGAAAATGTAAATGGCTACTTTATTCCAAGAAGGACTGCCATAGCAAATTTTTCTCTAACCGCAGACTGGACATTCAAACTGCAATGCTTGGAGAGTGTGTGAATGAATCAACAGCTACCACTCTCACAAGTTTTAAACATTTTCATTTTTTAAAAAAATGTAACAATAATTTCTAATATGAAGAAGAGAGTTGAGACCTCCCTAGCGAAATTATTTATGTATTCATTTAAGGACATATGCATTTATGGATGTATGCCAAAATATCTAACACTCAAAATATCTAAACCAGTAATATTAAAAAGAAAACCTATGTCATGCAGGGAACCTCCCCCTCCCCACAGCCACACTCCCTGCGTTACACAAACCATTTTCAGAACTGCACAACAGAGGGGGAAAAGACTAATCCCCATCACCAGAAACTTACAATATTCCAGGGTTTAGATATTTTGAACCAGCAATAGCTCTTATATATTTGAATTTGATCAAATGAATGGAACATCTATTTATACATGTAAGTATCTGTGCATTTCCATTTGTTGATGAAGATGACCTGACTGAGCTAGTAACCCCTTTTCAGTGGAATCCTAAGAAGAAAACACTCCAAACCATTTATGAATGGAAATTATGAAAATGCAACACTTTTCTTTCCAGTTTGTAGAGGTAAACATGTAGGTTTGTCTGTTTTTCCCTTAATAGGAAGACTTACAAGTCTATTTATATTCTGACTACATTCAATAATGTGGCTACATGCACAGAGTATAAGGTGTCTCCTTGATGGCCATTTGATTTTGTGATTAGTAACTGGTTAGAATTGTGAGATAACTGCTATCTGGAGGGATTTTACTTGCTGATGAAGGCAGTGATGGATGCAAAATATTTGAATTTATGAAGACTGTTGTAAGTGGTATTAAGTTGGACAGTGTTAAGTTTTCTCAGGCAAATTTTGTAGCAGCACTTTTCTAGTTTATTTAATGCTTGTGTGTGTGTGTGTGTGTGTGTGTGTGTGTGTGTGTGTGTGTGTGTGTGTGTGTGTGTGTGTGTGTGTGTGTGTGTGTGTGTGTCCTTTAAACTTTTTCATAAATAAAACACAGGAAATGCTTATGATCTCTAAATCTCTATGTTTTGTGTGTGTGTGTGTGTGTGTGTGTGTGTGTGTGTGTGTGTGTGTGTGTGTGTGTGTGTGTGTGTGTGTGTGTGTGTGTGTGTGTGTGTATGTGTGTGTGTAATATTTCCATATCTATCTATCTATCTATCTATCTATCTATCTATCTATCTATCTATCTATCTATCTATCTATCTATCTATCTATCCAATTGGCCATTCCCTCTGGGCTTAATTAGACTGTCTCAGTGGTTTCATTTTCTGCTTTACCACAGTTGCCTGTGTGCATTAGTAGTATGCAAAATTCTAAATTCTTTCACCATAATTTCCATATTTATAAAAGAAGACAGGCTACTGAATGAGCAGCAATTTCAAAGGCTGCTTTAGGCATAAAGGAAGGCTCTGTTCTCAAAGATACCCTACATTTGTATGAAATCTTGTATGATCCGTATTGTACTTGTGATGTCAGAGTTGATATATATATATATATATATATATATATATATATATATATATATATATATATATACACAGTGGGTGGGTGGGGTGCAGGAGTGCTTGCCCTCCCTGCAAAAAATGTAGAGGTTTTTACATACGAATTTTCAGAAACTTGAACACATGGACTTGACCATATGAAATTCAAGTTTCTGAAACATGATAATATGATATAAATACACAGATATATGTGTGTGTGTGTGTGTGTGTGTGTGTGTGTGTGTGTGTGTGTGTGTGTGTGTGTGTGTGTGTGTGTGTAACAGGTGGTGTAAGATGCATAATTGCTCACATGGGGTATAACAGAGAGGCTTGGCCCTGCAAAAATGCTTTGTGTGGAATTTGCTCTTTCTGAAAGTAATTCGTGTTCAGGTCTTTCTGAGGTTTACTGATCAATGTTTTGTGAGTCAGTTTCAGTTTTGAAACTGTCAGTCTTTCATTAGGAAACTGATTCTGAAAGTTTTCGAGATCTGAGGAACTGTTCGATATATAACTTTATCTTTGGAGCAAAGGGAAAATCTGGTCCAGTTTTATTAGTATAACCATTTTTCCGGTGGTAGACCTTTTAGCTTCTTTCACAGTCAATGATAACTTCGGAAGAAGGCAAAGATGGCTACACGTTATCTCTCCGTGATGTTAGATTGAGAGATTTGCAGTATGAATACAAATCTCTGCCTTCTTGTCGGGTTAGCTACTTGGTGTGAAGAGGGAGAGTTACTGTCTGAGCCAACAATGTCTGTCTCACAAGAGTGAACCATTACTGTCTTGGCTAGCACAGAGTTATATGACTGACATTTGATATTTGTTCTTCTTACCTTTAGCAACAAAATTAGAATTAAAAAAAGGAGGAAATGACTATCGTTAAGTCCTGATCTCAAATGATAGAAAATATTTGTTACTCACGCTGGTAAGTGAGGGTCCCTTGTCACCCCACCCCATAAGCTATGAAAAAATCTTGTTCAGGCTGCCTGTATAGTGAATTATTGGAGATTAAAATGAACAAGTAGCTCAGCTTTCTGCATCTTGTTCTCACATTTTAGATGTTTACTGATGGTAATGAAGTTCATACATTGGCTGTACCAGTTAAGATACATTGTTGTGATTGCTCTTTGTGCATCCTATTTTTGTTCAGGCTGAAAGCGACCAACTAAACAAGCTCTGTAAATATTAAGCAGCAGACTGCTCAAACAGCATTGCAAGCAAGAATGCATTAAGAAAGGAAGCAAATAAATCGATACAGTCTTTATTGATCCCATGTTACATTATTTTGAAAAAATATATATTTCTAGCTTTTGCAGAGGCATGTATGTTTATCACCAGCTTTGACACAAATACTGTTAATGCAAAGTCACATTTTGTTAAGGACACTATTACGTTACCTGGCTATTGTATTTGATTTTTATTTGCTTTCTTTAAACATGTTTAATTATCTCTGGCTTCTCTGAACTGCTGAACTGGAAAAACAGGCTACTGAAAAAGTAATTGTTTGCATTCTGCAGTGTAGTGTTACCTACAGGAGTTCAGCCCTACAGGGTGTTTTTCCTTTTAGGGTGTATGGGGCAAAGATGCTCCACTTAAAAAAAAAAAAAAACATGTTTTTTTAGTTTCATGTCCCTACATATGTTTTCCTTTTTATTTTCATCTTTTTTATTTTTGTCAGTGACACTCCTCCCCCATGTAAAAAAGAGGAAAAAGATGGTTGATGGCTACACCGATTGATTTATTTCTATATAGTGGCTTTGTAGTAGTTTTGTCAGTATTAGTCTTTTTTTATATTTAGTTTTTTTCTTAAGACAATTCTCGATTTACTTATGGCTGCTTAGAATTTGCCTCATTATACTCTTTATCAGTGTTTGCTATTTTGAAAGGTAGATCAGCTGAAGGGAGAAGAGACAAGGCCATTTGAATTGTAGTTATCAGAATATTATGACTAGTATGAACACGGAGTATGAATGGACAATTCTCTGTTTGCTCATATACAATATGCCACTGACAATCTGTAGAGTCCCTGGACTTGAAGGCTGTTAGGATCACATGAACAATAATCATTTCATTAAAGTTCATATCCTGTTCTATCTGTGGTACAGACCATAAACATTACTCTTTGAGATTCTGGAGATATCCTCCCCTAGCATAATCCAAGAAGTCTTTCACAGGTATTTGATATAAAGCCAGAAGAAAAGGACTGTCATTGGTTGATGGCAATCTATCTGTGACATCTGAGGAACAAAGGACATCATTTGTTGATGGCAGGCTGATTGCACCACCACTGGAATTCCACTTCAGTGGCTGGAATTAGAAGAAAGATGATCTAAATGCTTACATGTTTCATGGCACATATTATGTAAGCATCACTGTGTCTGCCTAGTGTGGAATCTGGTATTGGGACAAATAGAAGAGCAGAATACATTAAGCACCATGCTTAGAAAAATATCCTAGCAGTCAATACCTTCAGTTAAGAAATGTGTTAGGAAAAAGTTTGTCATCATCTGTACCTTGTCCACTGATACATCTATAGACATCGTGGAACATTTGCTATCCATGATTGTCCCAGAAATCTATTTGTCTGTAAAAGAGATATTTCTGACTTGTTGAGAGAAATACCCAGGCTCTTGAACCTACAACACTTACCTGCACTGTAGGATTTAAATTCTGAAATAAGCTGGTCTGGGTCATGTAATAAGCCAGATAAGAACAAGTGTGAATGCTGTTATGTCTTGTGTAAACTAACACTGGAGCAAGTGATTTGGTGACTACTCTTGGCACACTAGAAATGCCATGTAGCAAGGCAGCAAATTGGTAATGAAACTTCCCTCTTGCCTATCACATTTCAGAATGGAGACATGTATGTATGCTTCCTGCATGTTTATGTTTAGCATTGTTATGTATTTGATTTCTTGTTTATTTGTTAACCAGTACCGAATGCTGATTCATATGGACATTTTTCAGATTCAGTTAAAGTGAGCTGTCTAGGTAAGTAATTTACACAAAGACACACATAGACAAATAAAGGGTGATGGAGTCAAACCCTGGATTACAGGATGAGCTTTATTAACAGCTCACAGATGTATGAACTTCTGCATTAACTGCCAGACACTGGCATCAGGTATCAATAGAGGAAAATGTATTCATAGTGGCAAGAGCCTGAACAAATTTCTTGATAAACATGGTCAAGTTGATAAGAACCAGGATAGTTTTCTACTAGTGTCCTGATTTGGCAATAAGAGGAAGCTTGAGTGAAACCTCTTTTCTGTTCTACCACTACTGTCTTTCTAGTTGCCTGCCCCTTATGTTAATTTAACCATAGGTTCATAGGTTCATACTAGGCTATCTTCCCTAGGGCATTTATCAGCCTAGCCAGAGTGTGTTTGGCTTTCACCACCCATTTTAAATTAATTTTGCTATGCCCTTTTTTGAGGTTAGTATACTGTGCCTCTGTCTAACAGTGACACAGAAGTGATACCCGGGGTAAACCTACAATCTCCCATCCACTCATCAAGATTCCTCTTGAAGAGAGTCAATGAGGGACTCTGCCTAACCTGGACTGGGATTTTATTCCAGAGTGAAGGGAGCCTCTGGGTTATGAATCTGTCCCTCCAGCATGTCCTATTTATTTCAGTGCTGAGGTTCAAATGAGAGATTGCTATCAACTTGGGTCCCCAGGTCCCTAATTACTTCTTCTGTACTTAATGGATTACCACCTATGTGGTAATTTGTGGGCACTTTGTTTTTGCCAAAGGGGATGACTATACACTTTTTGGCGTTTAGCTTGAGGCCATGGCTCTGGCACCAGTTGTCTGTTTCTATGAGGCCCTTTTGGAGGATGCATGTGTTGGCTGGAGAGTCGATTATGGCGCCCAGTTTGCAGTCATCTGCGAACTTGGTCAGCCACAGTCCTTCCGTGTTGGCCTGTACCTCCGAGAAATATATACCGAACAAGAGAGGTCCCAGGCTGAGCCTTGTGGGACGCCACTTGTAACTGGTTTGGAATCTGACATGTCCAGCAATTCTAACCATGTGGATTCTGTCCTTGAGCCAGTTTGCAACCCATCTAGTGACATAGGGGTTTATATTTAAGCTGGTGAGCTTATCTATAATACCTGAGTGGGGTATTGTATCGAAGGCTTTTGCAAGGTCCAGGTAGGCTGTGTGGACCACCTTCCCCTCGTCAATGGCCTTGGTGACTGTTTCAAAGAAATTGACCAGGTTTAAGAGGCAGGATCTGCCCTTAATAAAGCCGAACTGGGTAGGATCCAGTGTCTGTAGGTCCCCAATATCTTTATTTATGAGGTCCATGATGATCCTTTCCATAGCTTTGCAGACCAAGCTAGTCAGGCTTATGGGGCGATAGTTTCCAGGATCCGTTGAGGGACCACCTTTGTGGAGAGGGACCACTGTTGCTGTACACCACTCTTTGGGTACATATCCTGTAGTAAGGCTGAGATTGAACAGTAGTTTTATGTTTGGGTTTAGCTCTTCTTGGAGTTCATGTAGGACACAGCCCAGGACACCGTCTGGTCCCATTGATGTTGAGTTTTTTGCTTTGGAGAGGGTGGCTGTTACCTGAGCATCTGAGATGTCAGGGGGGCAGCACTCTGCTGGGATAGATATTTGCCCTTTTGGTGGGGAGGGGGGAGAAGTTTGCACTGAACCTGTCAGCTAGGATGTTGGCAATGTCTGTGGGTTCATGTATTTTTGTCATTTTGGACTAATTCTGAACATATCTGGGAATTCCCACCCAGGTTCCTAACATAACTAAAGAAAGCCTTGTGATTATCCTTAGTGTCCTGTGCAATTTTTCTCTCGAAGCTGGCCTTAGATGATTTTATGAGTACCCGTAGTTTTTTGCTAATACTGATCAGAGATGCCTTCCCTTTTTGGGATTTTGCTCTATCATGTAGTAGCTTCCTCCTTCTATTGTATAGTTTGTTTATGGCTGGGGTCCACCAGACAGGACGTCTGCCTTTGAAGGATTGGGTCTTGGTTTTATTTGGGATTGCATGATCCATGCATTCCTGAAGGTGTTCATAGAATGCGTTTATAAAGGATTCTGCGGTCTGGGCCGTATTTTCCACAAGCCTGGGGGCTTTGAAGGATTCCACCTTGGTTTTGAGGAGTGTGAAATTTGCTTTAGAGAAGTTTTTCACTGTGGTTTTCTGGGCAGGGGGTGGGGTCGGGATGTGAATATCCAGTGAGATTTGTTTATGGTCTGATCTTACCAGTGAGGGATACACTTCTGGTCTGGAGCATAGAGTCCCCATGTTGGTGATGATCAGGTCCAGTATGTTTTCCCCTCTTGTGGGAGTGGTAACAAGTTGTTCCATAGCATTTGAGTTTATAAATTCTAGGAACCTTTGGGCTAGGGTGCTGGAGCTAGAGTAATGCTCCCAGTCTATGTTTGGGTAGTTGAAGTCACCCAATATAATGGTGTTTGGAGAGACCTTCATATTTTCCAGTGTTCTCAGGAAGGCCGAGTGGGGTTCCTGGGTTTGGGAGGGTGGTCTGTAGCAGGCTATAAACTGGAAGGCAGCTTTACCCACTGTTAGTTGCACATGGATAGTCTCTGATGCTTCGTGCTGTGCCACCAACCTGGAGGTGTGGGTATCTTTGACGAATATTGATACTCCCTCCTTTTGTGGTTCGGTCCAAGTTTTGGGGTCGAAAAGCATGGTATGAGGTATAACCTGGTAGTGCTGGGGTGCTCTCGGGAGCCTTGAACCAGGTTTCTGTTACTGCACAGATATCGATGTTCTCCATGCTAAGGAGAGTTTCGAGTGTGTGCATCTTGAGGTTTAGACTTCTGGCGTTGAGTAGCATTACTCTTAGTTTCTTATGCCTTGTGATACCTATGGAGGTGGGTTTGTCTTTTGAGCCTTGCCTAAAAAAGGCACTATGGGGGTAGCAAGAGCCTATGCCAATATCCGAAAGCCCAGGGGTGACAGGTGCAAGCTGTCCTTAGCGAAGCATCGTGGCTTGTCGAGCATGTCATCCCAAGCTGACAGGCATTGGATCCCCTTTGAATGACACCAATACTTAAGCCAATTGTTGTAATTTCATATCGTGGCATCATTCTTGGTGAGGGTAAGATGCTACTCAAGGTCAGGGTCATACCGGCCTGGGCTACATGCTCAGAGAGCTCCTCTATGTCTCTTTTCATATAGTCCAGGGAGGTACGTCTCAGGTCATTCACACCAGCATGGACAATGACTGAGTCATATTTGTACTTGCCTTGGAGTGACCTGAGTGCTTGTGTTATGTGGCGGATCCTAGCGCCCGACAGGCAGCTCACCATGACCTTCTCCTTGTTCAGCCTGGTGAGCGGGACGTCAGTGTGCCTGATGATAGAGTCACCTATTACAAGTGTATCAGGTGTGTTGTTTAGCCTTAAGGGCTGTGACTGTTCGGCACACTGGCTTTGTGAGCTATGTGTTGCACGTGTTTTGTTTTGGGGTAGCGGTTGCTTGGGTGTCTGCTATATCTCATTTCCTCTATGGTTTTACTGGCTGGTGTGAGTAAGCACAAAGTTATCATTTTGTGAAATCACTCCCTTTCAACTATTTAAATTTATTGGCCATCCTACTGTATTCCATAGTACCAGAATAAAAAAGTGACCACCCCCTTTCAATCTATCTTGCAGTTTTGAAAATAGTGACTCTCCACTAAACTTAACTTTTTAGACAGGTAAAACTTAAGTTACCTACTTTTACATCTAACTCCTCTACTGACAATGCAGTGTTTAGGATAAACCATTTTTTTTCATCTTACCTTTAAGCATCTATTGCAAGACCACCAGTTATTGGAGAACCTACATTCTGCCTCTCAGTAGTCATATTGGGATTAGTGCTTCTGTTTTCTGCTGGTGAGAGAAGGAGTGCAGTTACATTATTTCCTGGAGACTGTTGATCACCAAAAATCTTAATAATTGCTTTATAGTTAACAGCTTGGAATCTGTACTTATATTCTGATCCTGGTGAGAATAGAAGCAAACTGCATTGATTCCTGACTCTTTCTGGTTGGAGAGTGAGTGTCTTTGCTTAACATACTTGATTGGTCTGGTTGCTATTCAAGGCATCTACCAGAAAAAGGCTACAAGCCTGCAGACCCTTGCATCATCTGGGACAAGACTGTGGATCACCAAACAGGTTGTGGCTTGTTTCTCTTCTTGGGATTGGTGCTAACATTTTGCTTCTGGTGAGAGAAGAAGCAAAG
Source organism: Protopterus annectens (assembly GCF_019279795.1). Taxonomy (NCBI): domain Eukaryota; kingdom Metazoa; phylum Chordata; order Ceratodontiformes; family Protopteridae; genus Protopterus; species Protopterus annectens. The sequence continues at coordinate 1,769,410,308 of NC_056731.1, forward strand.
GAGTATTGCATCCCAGTAGAGTGAAGCTGTGCTGAGACCAGCATTAGTAGTGGCCAGGCAGTAGCCATTCATGCGACTCCCCTCTTTCATCATTCTTAACAAGCTAATTCTTTATTTTTCAGTAATTACTGCTTGATTTTTTTCTAACTTCAGAATATCTGCCTAAATACTTCATCCTTGAATTTTCAGGGTCTACATATTAGTTTCCCCTCAAGTGCAGTGCTCTGTACAGACTCAAACACCTTGAGTGACATTTTTCCTGTAAAAGGAATATATAAGGAAACAGCTTCAGTACTTAGTAATAATGACCATACCTCATGTAATGTCTAAAGGTCGGTTCCCTGTGCTTTCTCCTATTAACCTGGTGAACTTGGGCATTCCGAGGCAGTGTAGCAACTGCCTCATGTACACAAACAACATTCTCCTCTTAACTCACAACACTCAGACTTGTGAGAGATGCACTTATTTATCCAAATTTGAAGCCATGCACTCTCAAGCCAAGACCGGAATAGCTGGTCAAAAGGAGAAGGTCAACACCTGCACCACACCACATGCAACACATAGCCTTCCAGAACACCCACCATCACAGCACTCTCATAAAAACACAAACCACACACCCACCTTCATGGAGGCTCTCAATAGAAATTTATCCAAACAGCAGAGACGTCCAAGGCAGAAATGCACTCGACCACCACAACACAGCACAAACTACAAGACACATAGCTCACCTACACAGTGTGCCCCTCAACCTAAGCCCCTAAGGCAAAACAGCTTGCCCAATATACTAATCATAGGTGACTCAATAGTAAGACATACTGATGTCCCACTCACTAAGATGAATAAGGAGAAGGTAGCAGTCAGCTGTCTATTAGGTGCCAGAATCCAACACATAACACATGCACTCAGGTCACTCCACAACAAGTACAAGTATGACTCTGTCACTGTCCATGTGGGTGTAAATGACCTGAGATGCACCTCCCTGGATTACATGAAAAGAGACATGGAGGAGCTCTCGGATTATGTGGCCCAGGCAGGTATGACTCTAGCCCTGAGCAGCATCCTACCATTGCCCAGAATGATACCGCAGTACAAGCAGAAAATGATTGGCTTCAACAATTGGCTAAGTTTCTGGTGTCATTCTAAGGGGATCCAGTATCTGTCTGCCAGGGATGACATGATTGACAGACCTCGATGCTTTGCCAGAGATGGCCTGCATCTGTCACCCCTGGGTTTCCCGATACTGGCTAAGGTTCTTGCCACCCTATAGTGCCTTTTTTAGACAATGTTCCAAAGACCAAATTACCACTGTAACAGCTATAAATAAATGCAATCTGAGGGTCATGCTGCTCAATGCTAGAAGTCTAAATCTCAAGATGCACTTGATCAAAGCATTCCTAAAAATGGAGAACATCGACATTTGTGCTGTAACGGAGCCTGGTTTAAAGCAGCAGAAAGCACCCCGATGCCACCAGGCTATAACTCATTCCACACCTTTCGGCACCAGAACATGGACCGAAGCTCCAAAGGCAGTGGTGTCTCCATATTCATAAAGGATATACACACCTCCAAATTAGTAGCCCAGCATAACGCATCCAAGATACTTCGGGTACAACTAACATTGGGTAAGACGGTGATTCAGGTCTTAGCCTGTTATAGGTCCCCAACCATGTCCCAAGACTCTCACTCCACATTCCTAAGCACCCTAGAAACTATTAGGGTCCAACCCAACACTCTCATACTAGGTGACTTCAACTACCCCTCCATCAACTGGGAAAACTACTCATGTACCAATACACTGGTCCAATGCTTCCTGGAATTCATCAATTCCAATGCCCTGGACCAACTCATCCTTACCCCCATTAGAGGAAGCAACATCCTTGACCTGGTTATTACTAACATGGGCAACTGCTGCTCTACACCAATAGTCAATTCTTCCCTGGTTAGCTCTGACCACAAACTAATCACCATGAAAATCCACATTTCACCCACACCCCCCTCAAAGGTAACCAGCATAAAAAATGTTTCCAAAGCTGACTTTGGCTCCTAAAAACAGAGGTGGCTAACATCATGTCACCCATGTCAATGGAAAATAGATGCATGACTACAGAATCATACACCAATGCACTGTACGAACACGTACATAAATGCATGGAACTAGCCATACCCAACAGAGCCAAGATGCTCTCCTCCAAAAAAGGAAGCCAATCTGGAGGTCCCCTGCCATTAATAAACTCTACAACAGAAGGAAGAAACTGTTGCAGAAAAAGGTGAAGTCCCAAGACTGGAAAAAATCCCTTATTAGCCTCAACAAAAAGTTGAGATCCCTCATCAAAACCTCTAAAGCCAGCTATGAAGGCAGAATTGTGGCAGACACTACAAACAACCACAAAGGCTTCTATAGTTATATCAAGAATTTCCATAACAATACCCAGGTTTGCTCTGAGTTACTGCACAATGGTACCTCCTATACTGAGACAACAGATATTGCCAACATGCTGGCTGACAGACTCAGCACCAACTTTACACCTCTCTCCCCATGAAAGGACCAATCACAATACCGAAGGAATGCTAAGCACTCAGTATTACTGCAGCACAGGTTAAAGTTGCATTGTCCAAGGCCAAGAATACAGCTTCCATAGGACCCGACAATATCCCTGGATGTGTTCTACATGAACTACAAAGTGAACTGGCACCACATCTGTGTGCCCTGTTCAATCACAGCTTCACCTCAGGCTTTGTCCCTACCAAATGGCGCACTGCTACAGTCATCCCTCTCCATAAAGGGGGAGTGACTACAGATCCTGGGAATTATCTCCCCATTATCCTGATGAGTCTGAATAGAGAAAAAGTGTTTTGGTACCGATTTTTAAGAATAAGGGTGATGTGCAGAGCTGTAGTAACTACAGAGGGATTAAATTGATCAGACACAGCATGAAGTTATGGGAAAGAGTAGTGGAAGCAAGGTTAAGAAGGGACGTGATAATTAATGATCAGCAGTATGGTTTCATGCCTGGAAAGAGCACTACAGATGCAATGTTTGCTCTAAGAGTGTTGATAGAGAAGTACAGAGAAGGTCAGAAGGAGTTGCATTGTGTTTTTGTAGACTTAGAGAAAGCATATGACAGGGTGCCTAGAGAGGAGTTATGGTATTGTATGAGGAAGTTGGGTGTGTCAAAGAAGTATGTAAGAGTGGTACAGGATATGTACGAGGGTAGTGTGACAGCAGTGAGGTATTCAGTGGGAGTGATGGATGCTTTTAAGGTGGAGGTGGGGTTACATCAAGGATCAGCTCTGAGCCCTTTCTTATTTGCAATGGTGATGGACAGGTTGACAGACAAGATAAGACAAGAGTCCCCGTGGACTATGATGTTTGGAGATGACATTGTGATATGTAGTGAGAGTAGGGAACAGGTTGAGGAGACACTGGAGAGATGGAGATATGCTCTAGAGAGATGAGGAATGAAGGTCAGCAGGACTAAGACATAATATATGTGTGTGAATGAGAAGGAGGATAGAGGAATGGTGAGGATGCCAGGAGTAGAGGTGGCGAAGGCGGATGAGTTTAAATACTTGGGGGTCAATAGTTCAGAGTAACGGTGAGTGTGAAAGAGAGGTGAAGAAGATGATGATCCTGATGAGTCTGATATAAAAGGCTATGGAGCGCATCATCATGGACTTAATTAACAAGGATATAGGGAATCTCCAAACTCTAGATCGCACGTAATTTGGTTTTGTGAAAGTTAGATCATGTCTGCTCAACCGAGTTGACTTCTTTGAGTCAGTCACCAGAGCTGTGGATGAGGGCAAGGCAGTTCATTCAGCCTAGCTCGATCTGGCCAAGGCCTTTGATACCATTCCCCACTCAGGAATTATTGATAAACTCACCTAACTAGGCATCAACCCCTATATCACTTGGTGGGTTGGAAATTGGCTCACAGATAGAACCTACAGTGTGAAAGTAGTGGACTCCCACAGGGCTTGGTCCTGGATCCTCTCCTGTTTGGCATCTACTTCTCAGAAGTCCAGACGAACACGGAGGGACTCTGGCTGACCATGTTCTCAGATGACTGCAAGCTGGGAGCCATTATTAACTCCCCAAGTGATGTAGACATCCTACAGATAGGCCTCACTGAGACCAATGACTGGTGTCGAAACCATGGCCTTAAGCTTAATGCCAAAAAATGCATCCTCATCCCCTTTGGGAAAATCTCATTTCTCACTAATTACCACATAGATGGGAGCCCACTGAACACTGAAGGCATTATAAGAAATCTGGGGACACAGGTTAATAGCAACCTCTCCTTTGACTACCACATTGCCCCTGTGGTTAGAAAGTCCTTCTGTGTGGCAAATCTCATTACCAAGGGTTTTGCATCCAGGAAGAAAGAGGTCATCATCTCTCTCTACTCTTCCCTCATTAGGCCAATCGTCGAGTATAATGCCCCATTTGGCATGCACATCACTAGGCACATGCAACAGCTGAAAAGCCCACATATGTACCTCATGAAGAGGATCCTAGGCCTTAAACACATGTCTTACATGGACAGACTCAAAAAACTCCAGCTATTCTCTGTCTCATATCGTCTACTAAAAAGCGATCTCTATTTGACATACAAAGCCATGTCTGACCCAGCTCTGGTAGAAATGCTACATCTAAAGAAATCCCAAATCCCTCTGCTCCACACACTCCAGAGACCTCAACCTCATTACCACAATCAACAGAACATGCTGGAGGGACAGGTTCATAACCCAGAGACTGCCCATGCTCTGGAATCGACTTCCCATACATGTCAAGCAGAGCACCTCACTGGCCCTCTTCAAGAGAAATCTTGATGAGTGGATGGGAAATAGAAAGTTCACCCCGGGGATCACTCCAGTGGCTCTACTTGATAGAGGCACTGGGAACTAACATCGGGCAGCACAATGCCAGGGCACTTCTATGGGCTAGGCTTGTAAAGGTTCCAGGTCCATTAGCCTAGTACACACCTATGAACCTATGAACACCATCTGGTTATACTGCATGACTACTAAGTAGCTGGTGATTTAGATACAGAGCTAAATGGATCCCATTTTTGGACTCATCTGCATTGACCCTGGAACTGAGTTACAGAGAATTCTGTACTGTAAGCTATGGACAACAGTTGTCTAACCCAGTTGCCTGATGCAATTCAAGTATAACTATGGCAAGGCTAGTTAACTATGGCCTGTCTGTTGATGCTTCCTATATTTAAGAATGCATTTGTTTTACTATCACATTTCCCCACACTGATGGTGTTTTGATTGCACAATCACTTCCCAGATGGCTCAGATCTCCACATACAAAATATGTTATCATTTTACCTCAGTACTACACCATTTACACTAAATTCTTTCTATTGCTATCATACTATCTGATTTAACTGCCATTCACATATCTGCAAAGTTCTCATCATTCCCCAGTCAATATTTTCCATTCATCATAAATGCTTGAATAACTTTAATTTTCCTCATATGTGCATATATTGAAAACAGTTGGGATCATTCCCTGTTTTTTGGCCAAATTTCCCCAAGTTAGTCTGGAAACTACCTTAGGCCTCCTTTGAAAACAGGCCATAGTTGTAGTTGGACTGACACAGTCATTAAAAGATACATCAATAAATAAGTAAATGCATAAATAAATACATATATACATAAATAAGCAATTATATATAACTATGTAATGACTATAATGGGTCCATTTGTTCCTGTTTACCTACTTTTAAAACAAAAATAAATCAGTGCATACATACTTATGTACACATGTACATCATTATATAAACAAATAACTGGACTATACACTGACACTGGTGATAATATACCCATATATTATGAGTGTTTAAAACTGTTAACTGTTTGTGCTAGTTCCTAGAATTTCTACCTGAGGGGTCAGGTCATGAGTCTGTCTTAGAATTTATCTATGGTAGTCTTCCATCTGTAAGCGGTGGTGGTGCTGCGGTAGCATTGTCACCTCACAGTAAGACGCTGTCCGGTTCGACTCTCAGCTAGAGCGTCTTCTGCGTGGAGACATGCGTGAATGGGCGTACCTTCGTTGAAGGTTGTCCGTCAGGGCTGGTAACTTGGCACGTAAAAATCAACTACCAATCAATAGCGGACCGGAGTTCCGCTGTGGCAACCCCTAAAAGCCGAAAGACACAAAACAAAAAGTCTTCCATCTGTATCAGGTTGGTTATACCCCAAAACATATGATTGCAAGCATATGCACCATGTTAATACATTTCCAGGCATTCAGCTTCCACTGTCATATGGTAGTTTACTAACAGCTGTTATCTTTCTATTGGACTAATTAAAAATGACTGCTTTACATATACCAGTGTCAATCACAGAGTTACTAAAATATTTTTTATCAATGTCATACCCTGCAATTTATTTTCAGAGTTTAAATGTGTAAGTTTTGTTGTTTGTACAAAGAAATATCCAGTTTCATGAAAGAAGGAATGAATTAATAGCCAAAATGTTAGTGATTTATGCACGTAAGGTTTCAGCAGTTCAGAATATTCTCTTCATGGAGAAGGCTAATTTTCTATATCCAATTTAAATGGCCATCTTATTAAAAGTCTTGCTAAAATAGGCTCATAGGTGTTTATGGATGTTTACTAGGCTAATGACCACAAGTGCTTTTTTAAGCCTAGCCATGCCTAAACATATTCTTACTGAGTGCTAAGTCAGAAGAGACAAGTGCTCATCATTAGATACTTTACCAAGACAAAGGAAGTGTGTAATTCGGTGTCTATATGTCAGTAACTCTTCACCCTCATTTGTTCTGGAAGGAATAGTTAGATGTGGAGGCAGGTTTCTTCCTCCTTTTTTATAAATCCCGAAGCAAAAGGCTTGTTTAGTATTCTACAGCAATGCAAAGACCAATACAATTTTAGAATAATGAGCAGAAACCTGGGTGCGGTTAATGCTATCGCCTCACAGCAAGAGGTTCTCTGGTTCGATTCTCGGCTGGGGTGTCCTCTGTGTGGAGTTTGCATGTCCTCCCTGCATTCGTGTGGGTGTACTCCGGTTTCCTCCCACATTCTAAAGACATGCTTCTGGAGCATTTCTCCTTGGGCCTCTGCTGAAAAAAGGCTCTGTGGAACCTAGTCAGACTTTCCTGGTCAACAAATGTTAAATAAAATAAAAAGAAAAAAAAGAAAATATACAAGTAGGATCAAGTGGCATCATATTATATATTTCTTCCACCATTTTATCTAGTACAAAGTTACCAGCATAGAGATATCCAATAAAGGGCTGGCAGAATCATGTTGAATGTCTGGAATCAAAGGTGGACTCAAGAAAATTTAGGACCTTCGCTATGTGACTTGGGTAGAAAATGTCTTTCTTTTCTTTTCTTTCAAGTCTGGAAGTCTATCACTGCCCATAATTTCATTACTACTTCCCCAATAATTGAGATGAAAAAGATGGAGTAAGAACATTTTTTGTCTGTATTTATTTATAATTTGTTTGTTTGCTTTGCTTTAAAGATCATTTAAGATTATATAATATTTTTGTGCTGAATTTAACATAATGTTAAAAGTTTTATATCTGAGTATATCTCCTTACAAAAAGACACTGCAAATGATAGTCATCATCTTCTTTCGGCTGATTCCCGTTAGGGGTCGCCACAGCAGATCACCTGTTTCCATTTCTTCCTGTCCTCTGCATCTTGCTCTGTCACACCAACCATCTGCATGTCCTCTCTCACCACATCCATAAACCTTATCTTAGGCCTTCCTCTTTTCCTGTTACCTAGTAGCTTCATCCTTAGCATATTTTTCCCAATATACTCAGCATCCCTCCTCAGCACATGTCCAAACCAACGTAATCGTGCCTCTCTGGCTTTGTCTCTAAACCTTCCAACCTGGGCTGACCCTCTAATATACTTATTCCTAATCCTGTCCACCCACGTCACACCCAGTGCAAATCTTAACATCTTCAAATCTGCCACATCCAGCTCAAACTCCTGCCTTTTTGTTAATGCCACTGTCTCCAACCCATATAGCACAGCTGGTCTCACTACCCTCTTGTAGACCTTCCCTTTCACTCTTACAGGTACTCATCTGTCACAAATCACTCCTGACACTCTCCTCCACCCACTCCATCCTGCCTGTACTCTCTTCTTCACCTCTCTTCCACACTCACTGTTACTCTGAACTATTGACCCCAAGTATTTAAACTCATCCACCTTCACCACCTCTACTTGCATCCTCACCATTCCTCTATCCTCCCTCTCATTCACACACATATATTCTGTCTTAGTCCTGCTGACCTTCATTCCTCTTCTCTCTAGAGCATATCTCCATCTCTCCAGGGTCTCCTCCACCTGTTCCCTACTCTCACTACAGATCACAATGTCATCTGCAAACATCATAGTCCACGGAGACTCCTGTCTGATCTCGTTTGTCAACCTGTCCATCACCATTGCAAATAAGAAAGGGCTTAGAGCTGATCCTTGATGTAACCCCACCTCCACCTTAAATGCATCCATCACTCCCACCGCAGACCTCACCGCTGTCACACTACCCTTGTACATATCCTGTACCACTCTTACATACTTTTCTGACACTCCTGACTTCCTCATACAATACCACACCTCCTCTCTAGGCACCCTGTCATATGCTTTCTCTAAGTCTACAAACACACAATGCAACTCCTTCTGACATTCTCTGTACTTCTCCATCAACACTCTCAGAGCAAAGATCGCATCTGTAGTGCTCTTTCTCGGCATGAAACCATACTGCTGATCACTAATCATCACGTCCCTTCTTAACCTTGCTTCCACTACTCTTTCCCATAACTTCATGCTGTGACTGATCAATTTAATCCCTCTGTAGTTACTACAGCTCTGCATATCACCCTTATTCTTAAAAATCGGTCCCAAAACACTTTTTCTCCATTCCTCAGGCATCCTCTCACTTTCCAAGATTTCATTAAACATTCTGGTTAAAAACTCCACTGCCATTTCACCTAAACACCTCCATGCTTCCACAGGTATGTCATCTGGGCCAACAGCCTTTCCATTCTTCATTCTCTTCATAGCTATCCTTACTTCTTCCTTGCTAATCCATTGCATTTCATGATTCACTATCCCTACATCATCCAACCTTCTCTCCCTCTCATTCTCTTCATTCATCAACCCCTCAAAGTACTCTTTCCATCTCCTCAACACACACTCCTCGCTTGTGAGTATGTTTCCCTCATTATCCTTTATCACCTTTACCTGCTGCACATCTTTCCTAGCTCGGTCCCTCTGGCTAGCTAATCTGTACAGGTCCTTTTCTCCCTCCTTAGTGTCCAACCTTTCATACAACTCTTCATATGCCTTATCCTTAGCCTTCACCACCTCTCTCTTTGCCATGCACCTCATCTCCTTATACTCCTGTCTACTTTCTTCATCTCTCTGACAATCCCACTTCTTCTTTGCCAACCTCTTTCTCTGTATACTCTCCTGTACTTCCTCATTCCACCACCATGTCTCCTTGTCGTCCTTCCTTTGTCCAGATGTGATACCAAGCACCTTTCTAGCTGTCTCCCTTACTAGCTCTGCTGTAGTTACCCAGCTATTTGGTAACTCTTCACTGCCACCGAATGCCTGCCTTAACTCATCCCTGAACTCCACCTCACAATTAAACTTTTTCAATTTCCACCATTTGATCCTTGGTGCTGCCTCACACTCCTCCTCCTCTTCTTGATCACTAACATCATCCTACAAACCACCATCCTATGCTGCCTAACTACACTTTCTCCGGTCACCACTTTACAGTCTCCAATCTCCTTCAAACTGGCCCTCCTACATAAGATATAATCCACCTGTGTGCATATTCCTCCAGTCTTGTATGTCACCCTATGCTCCTCCCTCTTGTTAAAATACGTATTCACCACAGCCATGTCCATCCTTTTCACAAAATCCACTACCATCTGAACTTCTGTATTCCTTTGTTTAATACCATACCTACCCATCACTTCCTCATCCCCTCTGTTCCCTTCACCAACATGTCCATTGAAATCTGCTCCAATCACCACTCTCTCACCCTTGGGTACAGTCATCACCACTTCATCCAATTCACTCCAAAATTTTTCTTTCTCATCCATTGCACACCCAACTTGTGGAGCATATGCACTAACAACATTCATCATTACACCATCAATTTCCATCTTCATAAACATCACTCTATCTGACACTCTTTTCACCTCCAAAACACTTTTCGCATACTGTTCCTTCAGAATAACTCCTACACCATTTCTCCTCCCATCCACACCATGATAAAACAATTTGAACCCCCGCCGATACACCTAGCCTTACTCCCCTTCCATCTGGTCTCTTGCACACACAATATACCAACCTTCCTTCTGTCCATCATATCAGCTAGCTCTCTCCCTATACCAGTCATACTACCAACATTCAAAGTTCCGACCCTCACTACCACAGTCCTAGACTTTCTCCTCTCTTCCTGCCTTCGGCCATACCTTCCGCCTCTTCTCCTCCTTCGGCCAGCAGTAGCCCAATTTCCGCCAGCATCCTGTTGGCTAACAGTACTGGCGGCAGTCATTGTTAACCTGGGCCTCGACCGATCTGGTATGTAAATAGTAACTGGTGACTGCATGAAAAGTTTTGGCAAAGTTTTACGCCGGATGCCCTTCCTGACGCAACCCTCCCCATTTATCCGGGCTTGGAACCGGCACAAAGAAATGCACTGGCTTGTGCATCCCCAGTGGCTGGGTTACACTGCAAATTATAGTACAGGTATTAATTAGATTTCCACAAGAGCACTGGTTGGTAATTTATTTTGCTTTGCATTTGGTTACTAGGATTATCTGTAATGGTATAAAAGCTCTTCTCCATGGAGGCCTGGGACATAAAGCTATATAAAATACAATTAATGTTCTTGAGAATACAAATGAGCAGTGCTATACAAACACACAGCAGAGCAATGCTATACCATTACATTTAACAAAGAATTTAGCTGTAAATTTAACATCTGATAAAATACAGAATATAAAGATACACAAATTCACATCATGTAGATATTGAGAAATTCAGTCAATTCTACATAAGCAATCAAAAATGTATCACCTTTTTGAAGAATATTACTTATCACTGATTTCATTAATATAGCTGTGTATAGTAAAGAGGAGCACAGAGGAGAGAGTACAGGGCAGGGTGGTGATGGATTATGGGGTATAACTTTCAAAGATTATAGAGAACTAGTTATAGATAGTAAAAATGTATAAGAGACAGAGTATAGGAGGTTTTTTCTACTAGGACAACATTAATAAAATCACAAAAACATTTAACGGTAATGCTGTAGATTGAAATCCGCAGTGGTGGTGCTGCGGTAGCATTGTCGCCTCACAGCAAGACATTGTCCCGTTCGATTCTCAGCTAGAGCGTCTTCTGTGGAGACATGCGTGAATGGGCATACCTTCGTTGAAGGTTGTGCGTTAGGGCCGGCAACTCAGCACATAAAAATCAACTGCCAATCATTAGCGGACCAGAGTTCTGCTGTGACGACCCCTAACCGGGAAAAAGCCGAAAGACACAACAGCTGTTGATTGAATAAGGGGTAAAACAATTGTGATTTTCAGTGGCAAAGAGCAATGCTTATCAATTAGCAAAGTATAGTAGAATGACCTGAATTTCAGGTAGTAAAATACATACAGATGGTGCACTCCATTTTAGAGTCCGAATAACTTTAACTTCAGTGACTCAGGACTGCAACCATCCATACCAGGGATGTCTGAATACTGAAAAGATTACACTAGGCAATACCATCTGTCTCTGGCTATTTACCATTCATTTTTTTAATTACTGTAACAGTGAACCTTAGGATTATCACCATAACACAGTTGTATATATAGTAATGCCATCTCTGTTACCATATATGTCAGTACATTTTCTGAATTAAGAATGCCTGACACATACCTGCATCACAGGTCTGATACAGGTCTGATACTAGATATATTGCCTTATGACATATTTTTGTTATTTTGCAGGTACTGTTGTGCTATCAAAGAATCACCATCTATTCAACATACATTCATACATATAAGACATTTGGGGCATGTGTACAGTAAGTGACCATCAGGTGAACTGATTTATTTATCTATTTATTATTATAATTATTGATTATAATAAATAAATAATTAAATTAGACATTTGGGGCATCTGCACAGTAAGTGACCATCAGTGAACGGATGTACATAAATGAAACTGTGTGCATATGTGCAAATACCATGTAAGCAACATATGCACTTGACTTCATCTGTAGCCACAGTGCACATAACATGTCTCCTATCACTTTGCTTATATATCAAGATACACGTGCACATGCTAATTTGGTTGTTCTTCATAAATCTGGTAATGTTTAGAAAAAAACGTATCCTATTTGCTTTAATGTTAATATTGACTTGTATCAACTTCATATCTCAAGTTGTTAATATTTCTCCCAACAGTTTTGATTCCAGCATCTGATTTATCTAACTCAGCATTTCTGTGCTACTCTAATATCACCCTAATTGCTGAATGTGAAATTAGAAAGAGCAAAAGCTGGTTTGTTGTTCAGTATCCAAACAGTTAAAATTATGTTATCTACCCTTATCAGTTCTTTGCAAATAGATGGGGAAGGAGTCAATGCAGTGACACGTTTTATTTTCCTAGATTCAAAGATCTCTGCAGATGGTGTCAGTAGTGTAATAGCTAGAACACTTGCTTTGGGTGCAGAAGGCTTTGGGGTGTATTCCCGCACCAGACAGATGGATTAATGACACTTCAAGTGCAACAAAATAGGGATGTTGCACTCCTGAGTGTGTCATCCTTAGGATGAGAGGTTAAACCATGGTGAAGTGCAGATAATTTTTTGTGTGCGTGTGTGTGTGTGTGTGTGTGTGTGTGTGTGTGTGTGTGTGTGTGTGTGTGTGCATGTGCATGTGCGTGTGTGTGTGTGTGTGTGTGTGTGTTTGTGTATGTGTGTGTTTGTGTGTGTGTTTCACAAAAAAAGTCTTTACAATATATTTTCCATGTATACAGTTCTTTTCTTTTTTATATTCTCCCAAAAAGTTTCTAATACCGAAGCGATCTTAATGAAAGTATCACAATGTCTCTTTTTTAATCAAAGTAAAAGTTCTTACCTCCTGTGCCTCAGTTCCCAAAGGTACAACTATCTTGTCCCATATTTCATAGTTGTCCATTTCTTGTTCTTTATTCTAAATTCTAGCTATGTAGTCTTCTTTTCCATTTCTTTGTCTTCTTCCTCTCTATTCTTTCTTTTCTCTGACTACTTCTGCCAATGTTCTTCTCTTAAGTTTTTGTCCCTTTTCTTTGTGAATTATTTCCATCATTTCACCCAAGATACATCCTTCCCCATCTCTGGCTCAGTCTGGGCAACTAACTCCACCAATGAATCACCACGCAACCCTCCTGACTGGAGGGTTGTAGTAATAAAATTGCCCTGTTGTTGCTTCTTTCCCCTCAACTCCTTAAACAAATTACTCTGAAAAACATTTTCCATATCCTCTATGGTCACCCTCATGATTCTCTGTGCCAGATATCTTCCCCTCATTTTCTTAAAACAAATCCAAATAGTCACAGTTTTCCCCTACGTTTCACTCCTCCATTACCATGTTTGCATGCCGTTCTTGCTGCAACTGCACTAGGAACAGAAGGGACGATCATCAGCCACTTACACCATGAGTGTTATAGCGCCCCACTGAGGAAGTTCCCTTATGATATGGACAAATTTCTCCTCATTTTATAAACATTACTTCATGTCTCTCCTAAAATGAGACTACTAGCTTAGTACGATTAACCCGGTCAACAAAGGCTAGACAAATTAATAAATGGTGAGTGCAGCCCTGATACTAAAGACACATAGTTGTTGGAAGGAAAGCTATGGCAAATCTGGGTATGATTTTAAAGTTGAAAGATATTATATTGTCGATGAGGTCCATATAGTCAAAGCTATGGTCTTCCCACTAGTAAAATATGGCTGTGAAAGCTGGACTGTAATAAAGCTATGCATTGGACATTTAATGCTTTTGAACTTGTTCCTGGAGAAATCTTTTCAGAACTTCATTGACAGCAAAAAGATCAAATCAGTTAATACTTAAGAAAATAAATCCAGACTGTTCACAGGAAGGTCCAATAGCAAAATTAAAACTTGAATATTTTGGCCATGTAATGCAAAAAATGGATTCATTGAAGAAGAGACTAATACTGGGAAGGATTGAAGACAACGATGCATTCTACTATAATGTTATCAAGTATTGAAACTGCATATGTACACAGGAAAGGAAAATGTAATTGTCCATGCTGCTTAAATGTTAGTCACTGCTTTCCTGTCATTAGGCACTGTAAATATATGAAATGTTAATACTTAATATGATTTCACTCTTTTTAGACATCACTGTAAATTCAAAAGTAAGGAACGCTTTACACAGTGTCTGTTATGAAGAACTGCACTATTATACTAATATTATATACAGTGAAACTCTACTGAATGGGAATGTATGCTGTGAAAATAAGTTGCGTGGTTGAGATCATGATGACACCATTATTATGTTGTCATGTCACAGTCTCTATCAACATACACTGACTTACTCACATAAAATGTACATCTATTACATGAAAGCATACCTCTGGACTGTCCAGATTTTCGCAGAATGTCCAGATTTTTGGCTCATATTTTTGGTCCATTTCTCATAAAATTGTGGTTTTCTGGGTAATCATTGAGGACGGAAGTCAGAAAATAATGGCATACATTTGAGTTTCAGACTTTACATCATTCAGAAAATTCATGGTAATGCATAACTTGTTATTCTACCCACTTTCTAAGTTTGTAAGAGCAATATTTAAAAAGTATCACTATTTTTCAGCCTTTTTCTCCCCATTATATGTGCCTTTGTCCAGATTTCTTACTCTAACATGTTGAGAGTTATGCATGAAAGTAATGCTGCATGCAAATTTGTTTGCTAATGGGAATCCACCCTCTCTAAAGTTCCTGAAATTAAGTAACAATACATCATGTTTTGTGTTGTATGACCCAGTCAGTGAGTGTGTGTGTGTGTGTGTGTGTGTGTGTGTGTGTGTGTGTGTGTGTGTGTGTGTGTGTGTGTGTGTGTGTGTGTGTGTGTGTGTGTGTGTGTTTATATATGTGTGTATGTATAAACGGATAGAAAGATAGATAGATAGATAGATAGATAGATAGATAGACAGATAGATAGACAAATTATAGATAATAGACAAAATATATTCACTCATTCAGCTGTGTTAGAAGTATATCTTTTGATGAGGCCGTGTTTGAGCAGAAAATGGATTTCATAAAACTGGTCCGTGGACAGATGTTTTTGAATACTGGTATTATGCAGTGTATGATCATGGATCAGAAATCCTCTTTTTTGTATACATCTGACTCTGGAAAAGACTTGTTGTTGCTTTATATTACCTGAGCTATTACATTTAGTAACTATTTTAAGTATTTTTAATATACTTTGCTTATGTGGTTGTGGTTAATATTCTGGATAAGAAAGTACCAATACTGACAAAAAGTTAGATAAAAGTGGAATCATTGAATGAATGAATGAATGAATGAATGAATGAAAATATCTAGAGTACAACATCCTTAATAGAGCACAGTCAAATGTAAAATATCACAGTTACTTCTAGATGCTTCTTTTGCTATGTTTCTGCAGAAAAGCGCATTTCTGTATGTCCACAAGGGGTCTATATTAAAGCACCGAAGAGGTGTTTCATCGAAAACCTCTTGGTCAATACATAAAAAACGAATGCTCAAAACAGTGATTTCTTTCCCTGGGAAAGAAATCGCTAGTGCACTCACACACACACACACACACACACACACACACACACACACACACACACACTTTCAAACATAACAATGTGGGGTGCTTCACCCCCCCCACACCCCCCAATGTGGGGGGAGTGCTACCGACACCCCGCTAACTAAATATACCAACTCCGAGCTCGCACTACAGTGAGGAAAGGAGCAAACTCAGGGGGATGGCCAAGCAATTTCTTTCCCAGGGAAAGAAATCACTGTTTTGAGCATTCGCGCTTTAGCCCATTCGCTCTTTATGTGTCGATCAAGAGGTGTTCGATGAAACACCTCTTCGGTCTTTTAATATAGACCCGCCCACAAGTACATAAACCTCAAAGGTTAGCACAATGCTGAATTTCATAGAAATCAGAGTTTTCCACTAATCTCCAAGGCAGAGCAACCCCTTAGTGAAAATAATTTAAAAATGTGTGTTAGGGGGGTGGACACAGCCCTTCAAATTGACATGCAAGGAGACATGACTTCCATATGCTCACTGTTATACATATTGGGCAGGATTCACGAAGCCTCCATGTAAGAGTTACAAGGCTTACACGGAGGCTGCAGTTAAACGGTGTGACGTCAGCATGCCATGCATATGCATGAGGGCATGCTGAATCACACCTAAGGCTAACACGGTCCATGTAAGACAGTAGGGGGCGTGTCCATAGGGCGAGCCCTGCAAACGGACACACCCCCAGAAGAGTAAAAGTCTCGAAAGTAAACCCCCATGACAGAGTCCGTGTAAATGTGAATAAACACAACACAACACATGCCCCCACAGACTATGAACATAAAATGTATAAATGAACATCTTATATATGTTTTTATAAGTTGTAAAGATGTTTGCCTGTGAGTGCGCTCGTTTGCATGGGCATGCCCGGCGCTTAGCCACAGTTAGCAGTCAGTGGAAAAGCATATAAGAACTATATATGCAAAGTAAGCCAAGAAGCAATAGCATAGCGGTAGAGACGTCGGCTGAAGAGGAGGCAGTCATGGTTCGAGCCCCCACAACATCAATTTTTATTTTTAGTGAAATAAGCACAAAACAATTCCCTGACATATATGTACATATATAAAATTATATTTTATGTAAAATGTAATGAAATGGGCCATGTATTTTGAAGAAATGTGAGATAATAAAAAATAAAAAAATGTCAGATGTGCCTATAGCTGAGCTACAGTCTAACAAGTTGAGTATATCTGCCTGTAGGTGAGCAGTGTTTTAACAGGTTTAAAATGAGTGCCCGTAGGTGAGCAGTGTTTTAACAGGTTTAAAATGAGTGCCCGTAGGTGAGCAGTGGTTTAACAGGTGCAAAATGAGTGCCTGGGGTTGAGCAGCATTTTAACACGCTGAAACTGTGTGCCTGTAGCTGAGCTGAGCGTAATATACGTGCTGACAGCCAAAAAACACGTAAACCAGCGTGGCCTGTTTACGCGGAGCTGTGCACCATGCCAACAAGCTAACCAACGGACAATGTTGAGCAAGCTGTATCAAAACTGCCTTTACACAGACACACCTCCTAGCCTGTGTAGACAGTCATAAAATATAAAAAGCAATGGCCAGGCTCGAACCCAGAATACCATGCACCATAGTCAAAGTACTTAACCACTAAGCCATGACAGTTGCACTTAGAAATGCAGTAATAGCATATATATAGGAATGAATAGAAAGAGGAGCATGACAAAGCAGGTTTTGTGAAGCAGATACAATTCCAAAATGGCCAATCACAGATAAGTGCAGGAAAAACAGCATATATAAGCCCCATAGGCGGGAATACACAGCATAACCAATTGTGGAACCGACTTGCAGCAGGATGGCAGGTGTAGGAGAGAGTAGTTGCTTCCGAGCACAAAGGTGGGGCATTAAGGAGTCTAAAATATATGGTTTGGCTCCTCATCCATGATCATGAGGCCCAACTCATGCAGGGCCAGGTCCTGTGGGGAGCATATAGGGCTGAGGTGTGGGACCGGTTGGCACATGATCTCACCAGTGCCACAGGAATACCAAGGACTGGTGAACATGTCCATCACCACCATGCGGACCTGAAGAGACAGAAGCAGGACCAACTGAACCATTGGATCCAGGAGGCCTGGCAAATGCCCAATGCCCCACTATTGAGTAAGTTACATGTAATTATTTATGTAAGAAAGTAACCTAGCTGATATTATGGAGATGTGTATTCCAATATTACTTCATTTATATTGCAGCTGCAGGTGTCCGTTCTGCGAACCGTCAAGCCTATGCCGATAGGCTGGTGCGGTTGCGCCACCAGACAGGTCAGTAATCCTCTCCCTGTAACTGTAAAAAAATATATAAGTATGACAGCTTGCAAAAGAGTGCAGTGTAGTCACTTATTAACAAAATGTGCAAGTAACAGTGTAAGAGAGTTTGCAAGTATTGCTTGATTACAAAAGTTATGCATCCCGTAATCCAAAAATAAAAATGAAACAAGTCTGAAATAAAGATGTCCCACCTGCAATATAATAGTACATAACCTGCAGCAGGCTGAAACGTACAGCTACAGAAGCTGAGTAAAACACATGTGTGAAATATATCCCTGTTTATATTCTGAAACATGACACAAGTGAGACTGTTGGAAAGGATTGTTATAACTAAAAGTAAAACATGTCAATAAAACCTAGAATTAAGTACCACCCTGAATTGCAAAAATAAAACAAGTGAGAGAGTGTGAGAAAGAGGTATGAATCCACCAATAAAGTAGTAATAACTCCTGAATAAAGTATACTGCAGTCAGTACAGAATTAAATGAATGTGACAGGCAGAACCAAACAGCAACATGTGTTGAAAAAAGTACTGAAGCTGGAATGTGTGTCCCAAAATCTGGATATGTTGCTCTCAGTTTGCAATATGCAGATAGTATGGTTGTATGAAATACCAAACATCCACAGTTGTCTATAGCCATATAAAGCAAATGTAGCAGGATGATGTAGCTGAACAGAGACAGATATTAATGTGTATGAATAAATATGAAATGTATATTGATGTAGCAGTAACATTCCTATCACCAACCTGAATTAGTTATCACATAGGAAACTGTAGTCAGACCTGTAGTGTGTATATATCTGCAGCTAGTAGAAATGTACAGCATATGTATAGGTATTTGAAGTTGTTAATGAAATATTTCTTCACCCTACCCTATAACCACAAATAATCCATTCCACGTGAAATGGGTATGTGCATTCACAATTAACACCCCTGGACATTTATCCTGTTGGTTCATACATATTTGCATGTACGTTGATGCATGTGCCCTGTTCATACATTCAAACCTGATGGCCTGTTGCCATCAATCAACCCTGCATGTTGTTGGATTGTGTATTGCTGTTCAAATTATGCATGTGTTATGCTTGCTGTTCAATGGCTTGAATTTATGGGTGTTTGGTTAATGGGAATACTAATGCATGCTGTTACAACTAATTGTGAATGGTATTGTATGTTACTAACCCAAACTGTCATAAAATAATGCAAAACATAGGACAACAGGGAAGGTGGGTTCCAGCGGACCCACCTCTCCCACCTCAGCTGGCGAGTGCACCTGGCAGTAGTGCCCAGGCCGGACCCTCCTCCGGTGGCCCTGTGCCACCTGCGGGTGGAAGCACTGCAGGGGATGGGGCTTGTCCCCCCTCTGCAAGCATGGCCGGAGGAGAACATCCACTCACCCTCCATAGTGTCCGGACTGTGGTACGTAGGGAGATCTGGCACACTGTGCTTGGCCCCCTACGCCAGCTTGAGGCATGGGTGGCACAACTCATGGGCGTGCCTGCTGCCCGGCCTACACAGCCCCTAGCACAGCCCTGTCCTGGGCAGCGAAGGCACAGTGGCAACTGCCCATGGGTGGGGATCTCAGTTCCACTGTTGCCATCTGTGGGCTCATGGGCTCGAGATATCCAAACATCCATCCCCGTCAATTGTGTAACCCCCCCCACATGTGTCATACACCACCCCTGTATGCGTCTTGTTTGTCTTGTCTGTTAACCTCCCCTTCCTACCTCCCCAGATATACCGACTTCCTGTACCTGACATACCACTCTCACCTGAAAAAAAAAAAAAAAAAAGGGCACTCTGTACCCACAAAAAAATTACACCCCATACATAGCTACCCATTTTGCACACGTCTGCTGGGCATGTAAACTGGCAATTACAATTGGCTGTACAACAAATATTATTGTTGTCCTCACACCTCTCTCAGGTGTGGAAGGTTTCAAATTTCACACCAAATTACAAGCATATGCACAGCTGTTGCTGACGAAGAAATGGGCAGCTATGGGCCTTTCCTACATCCCTCCTGAAAAACCCGAGCTTGTTTTCCTACTGTCCTACCCTCTTTGTGCCCCCTTTTTCACCACTTTCCTATCTCCCCATTTTCTTTTCTTTAAAAGAAAATAGCGCAGGTGTGCGCGAGAATAAGCACTTTTAAGCAGTAGTAGATGGGTGTGCGCTTCTGTGCACTTAGCTAAGCATGTGTGTGCGAAGCTAAGCGGCAGTGCACATGCGTGACCTCTGCGCAAACCAGCGCTAACCCGCTTACAACTGCTTAAAAGTGCCTTAGTCACTCTAAATGACAAGGCCTGTAGTTTTCTCAGCAGCAAAATAAAATACCTCCGTCGGTCTCGAACCCAGGACCTTGGAAACACTAGTCTGCATGACTTACCACTAAGCCATGACTGCTATACAAGAACATTGTGCTGAAAGAAATATATCATAAAATAGTAGGAATTAATGTAAAGGGAATATAGCAAGTCTAGTACACAAAGCATGTCATGTATATTTACTGTCAAATCTAGTGGATTTGTAAAATAGTACTGTGTGCTAAAAAACAGTCATGCTAGTTGGTAGCTACTAGGTAATAATGTCATAGTAGCATTTGGAAAGCCACACACATACTCAGAGCAGGATAAACACTGCCATAGTTGAATAGTTAAGAGATCAGACATAGCAACTGTGACTGAGTTACAGGGATGTCCCTGATGTGAAAACAAATGTCAACTGTGCCCCACTGACACCCTGTCAAATGTACTAACAGTAGGCAGAAATGTGTAACTACACATGCAATGGTAACTAAGACTGACTGAAGGTATGCACCACCTGCACGTCACAAATGGTGTACTAATACATATGCTTGAAATAACCCACAGTCACAACTGCAGAATATCAGAATATGTCATTGGAGTAACCCACTGCTATGTACCATTCCATGAGGCTGATAAAAGATGCACCGGAGAGTATCTGAGGCCTGCTCAGCAGCATGATCAAATACCCCTGTAAGTGTCAAGGCCCACACCATGGCCAGACCACACTGCATGCAGTAACACCCTACCACAACAAACACATAGGGAATTGCTGCCCAAACAGATTTAGCAAGCATTACAAGCTGTGAATGTAAATGGAAAATAGGAAAGCCATAGCAACACATTACAGGAAAGACACCTAGCAGGCATACAAGGAGTGAATGTAAAGGCCAAATATTGAAGCCATAGCAACAGATTGCAAGAGCCACTGCTATATACCAGTTACACCACAATCCCCACAGGAAAGCACACACACCCATATACACAGTATTACTAGTCATAGGTGTCAGTTTACATACACACGGAGAAGAGGACACTGGAGGAAGGAATACTCAGCTTACAGAACAACATGCATTGCAGTGTCTACAACACAGCTTGAAATATGAGAGACATACCAACCCTCACAGAACAGCGTCCACAGCAAACCAGCATGGTCCCCACCCTGATAGTCTGAAAGGGCTATGCCTACCTAACAGACCTTTTTATAGCACAGTCCTGTAATCACAGTGAGAACTGCAATCACTACACAACAGGCTACATGCAATTAGTAAATGCTAGCTAACAATTGGTGCAGAGGCCATCACATGGACATGTGCAGATACCTACAAAAGCATCCTGTACTCCCAGTCCACACATGCAATACTTTCATTGCACCCGCTGGAGGTAGAGAGAGAGAGAGAGAGAAAAAAAAAAAGAAAGAAAGAAAGAAAGAAAAAAAAACTGTAACAACAAAACAAAGAGGCTGACAGCAGGCCAAGTAACTGCAAGCCTACACAAACAGCTGCAACAAACATAAGTAATGTAAAGTACTACTATAATACTCTGCATACTGTGAACCCTCCAGATGTGTTATTGGTCTGTATCTATGTATATGAAGATGTGCATAGGGCCGGGGACATACTGCAACTGTCACTGAAGGCTCCACATACATATGTATGTGACGGTAGCTATGTGCACATAGCAATGTAGGTTGTAGTGCAATGTACAAGTAGGTTGTACAGTAATGGATGTTCAGCAGTACATTACTGTGTGTATACATATGTGGAACAAAAAAGGAATATATATATATATATATATATATATAGCATGTGTATATGTATGTATATTGAGATATGTATGTATATATATATATATATATATATATATATATATATATATATATATATATATATATCATATGCATATGTGTATACATAGATAGAGAGGGATGTAGAAATACATAGACATATATAGTTTCACAGTGTCATAGTATAGTACTAGGCTATCTGCAGACAGTGTATAGAATAGATTTAGAAACTTGCGCCTCTGTATAGTAGTGACACAGTGAAGACCCCCCTATATAATACCATTAGTTTACTGTGCCTCTGTCTAGTAGTGACACAGAGATGAACCCTGCTGTAAACCTATGATCTCCCATCCACTCGTCAAGAATGCACATGAAGAGTGTCAGTGAGGGTCTCTGCCTAACATGAACTGGGATCCTGTTCCACAGTATGGGAAGCCTCTTAATGATGGATCTGTCCCTACAGTATGTCCTATTCATATGTGTGCTGAGGTTTAAATCCATAGCTGTTGTGGTTCTGATGGATTTGGATTGTATGAGGTGGAACATGTTCATCAATACCTGATTGGACATGGCCTACTACATCAGGCACAGATCACCCCTACGTAGGCAGTATGCTATGGAATAGAGCATGAGTTACGTTAGTCTGGCAGCATATGACAGTTGTTGCCGACTCTTGATCCTCCTGGTGATGTACTTATGGAGTCCCCCTAGCTGTTGCAAGTGCCAGGTGAGGTACCTACCAAATGGGGCATAGTACACAGTCATGGGCCTGATAAGGGAGGAGTATAGGGGTACAATGACCCCTTTTGATCTGGATGTGAATCCCTTCATGATAAGGTGGGCAAGGTAGGAAGTCTATCCAACCACTTTGGCAACATGGGTGTCAAATGAGAGGTCAGCATTGATCAGTGTCACCAGGTCTCAGATTACTTTGTCTGTACTCAGTGGGTTACTGTCTCTGTGATAATATGTGGGTATCTTGTCCGTCCAAAAGGGTATGAGTATACATTACGTGGCATGCAGTTTAAGGCCATGACTCCGGCACCAGTTGTTGGTGTCCATGAGGCCTGTCAGTAGGATGTATGTGTCAGCTGGTGTATCGACTATGGCGCCTAGTATGCAGTCATCTTTGAACATTGTCAGCCACTACCCTCCCATGTCTGCTTCCACATCTGAGAGAGATAGGTAAGTCCAGGTAGGCTGTATGGACCGATGTGCCCTCATCAATAGCTCTAGTGACTGATTTGAAAAGGTCAACCAGGTTCATAAGGCAGGATCTGCCCTCTACAAAGCCAAACCGGGTGGGATCAAGTGTCTAAGTCCCCAATGTCTCTGTGTATGAGTTCCATAATGATCCTTTCCGTAGCGTTGCAGACCAGGCTGGTTAAGTTTATGGGGCGGTAGTTACCAGGGTCTGTAGAGGTGCCTCCTGTGTGGAGTGGGACTACTGTTGCTGTATGCCAGTGTCCAGGTACATATGCTGTAGTAAGGCTATGGCTGAATAGCATTTAATGTGCATGTGTAGCTCCTCTTGCAGTTCATGTAGCATGCAACCTGCAATACCGTTGGGTCCCATTGATGCTGTGTTTACAGCTTTGCTGAGGGCGGTTCCCAGCTGGACATCTGAGATGACAGGGAGGTTACAGTCAGCTGGGATAAGTAATTCCTCATGTGTGGATGAGGGAGGGGAGAAATCTGCACTGAACCTGTCTGCCAGAATGTTGGCATTATCTGTGTGTTCAGTGTAGCGTTTGTCACTGTGAACTAACTGTGAACACAACTGAGGGTTCCCACCCAGGTGTGTAGCATAGCAGAAGAAGGCCTTGTGGTTATCTGTAGTGTCCATAGTGATGTCCCTCTCATTGTTGGCCTTGCATGTTTGTACGACAAAACGTATCTTTCTACTACTGCTGATCAGAGATGCCATAGCTCTATGGAATTATGCTCTGTGCAGTAGCTACCTTCTGTTGTTATACAATTTGTTCAATGCTGGGGTCCACCAGACAGGACGCCTGCCCTTGGTGGAGAGGGTCATGGTTTCATTTGTGATTGCATGATCCATGCATTCTTGGAGATGTCCGTAGAAAGCATATGTGAAGGTGTCTGCATTGTGGGAAGTGGTTTACACTGGCTCAGTGGGCATTAAGGATACCAACTCAGTTATAAGAAGTGTAAAGTTGGCATGTGAGAGGTTTCCCACTGTAGTCTTTTGTGTTGTGGGGGAGGTGGGATATGTATATCCAGGGGGATTAGTCTGTGGTCAGATGTGACTAGTGAGGGGTATACTTCCGGTGTGTAGCACATTGTCCCCATGTTTGTGATGATCAGGTCTAGTATATTATCTCCTATTGTGGGAGAGGTGACTAGCTGTTCCATTGCATTTGACTTAGTGAATTCCGGAAACCTTTGGGCTAGGGTGTTTGGGGTAGAATAATGCACCCAGTGTATGTTAGGGTAGTTGAAGTATCCCAATATGATGGTGTGTGGTGGGACATTGATATCCTCCAATGTCTTCAGGAAGGCTGACTGTGGTTCCTGAGATTGGGAGGGTGGTCTGTAACATGCTACCAGTTGTATAGCAGGTTTACCTACGGTTATCTGCATCTGGATGGTCTGTGATGCTTCATGTGTTGCCACTAACCTGGAGGTGTGTGTGTCCTTCATGAATATGGACACACCCCCTCCCTTTTTGTTTTGTCCCGAGTCCTGGGGCCAAAAAGCATGATACGGGGTATAGCCTGGTATCACTGGTGTGCTCTCAGGAGCCTTGAACCAGGTTCTCACTTACTGCACAGACATCGAGATTGGTAGAATATGTACATACAGATATATGTCATACACACATACATATATAGATATCTGTAGAGACATATACATATACAGATAGATCTGACTGACAACAGATATGTCTGTATACGACTATCTCTCTCTCTCTGTCCCACCCCTTCACACTCTCACTCTCCCTGTGTCTCTCTCTCACTCTCTCCCTCTCTCTCCCCACATCTATACTACATCTATATATACATATTTTATATACATATATACAAACATATATATATCTATATACTATACATATATTTATATATATATATATATATATATATATATATATATATATATATATATATATATATATAGACTGTGTGAGGCACATGTGTGCAGATGTCTTGCAACAGGTGCCTGGTGTCAAAGGCATGGCGTGAACACCAGTGTGGATACTGGAGTACCATACCCCATTCAAAAACACTGACACCAGTAACCATCACATATGTACATGCCTGCCCACCACTGCATGTGTCAGGGGGGAACAGGGGCAACAAGTGTACAATAGGCTCCACATTGATATACACAGTGGCACACTAGTCCTGTAATACCTCTACATGGAATGTGTCAGCGGACATGGTGTGTCAGCTATGGACATGTAGGTCACTGTACCCCTCCACACCCCACAATGTCCTACATGGTATGTACCTCCCATGACAGCTACAGATATGGAAAAGGACACAGACATATGCAAGTAACTGTATCAATGCACTCAAACACCACAGAGCGCACACAGACTACCTACATAGAGGTTACCACTACTGGATATACATAGTTCGGTCACACCCATGACAGTTGTCTAACAACCATGGTAACACCCCCAACATCCACAACACAAATTACCTATGTCTGTCGTCCTTGTCACTGTAGTATAGAGCACATGGTGGAGGTACAGGACCCTACCCACAGATATGACATACCCTGTAGTAGACCACACAGAATTAAGAAGCAAGGCTCCCCATGAGTATATGTCAGACATACCCCTACTGAATGTTATGCAGATAGGTAATATGCCATATGAGTCACCCTGTGTAACTGTTTGTAAGGAGCAGGTACGATCATAACACATGTGTCACAAGGGGCAGGGTAGCATAACAGTATACTGCTGTAGGCCCAGGGCCAAAAGCACACTACCTATCTAAGACACAATGCACACCCATGAACACATTGCAAACGGAATATGTGAGGTGGAATGAGTGTGCTAGTGACTGGGTGCATGTTGTGTACTGGTGTGATTGCTCACCATGACTGTCTGTCTGTCATGGTAGTGTGTGTCCTTGGTGTGATTCCAGAGACAGGTGTGTGAGGTATTGCGATCAACACATACTACATTGCCATATGTTGTGCTGTGTTACCCTGTATGTCACTGTGGTGTAGGTAGGGTTATGGCAAGTAAGAGTAGTGTGCATTACCAGTGAAATATGTAACATGCATTGTGTGCAGTGCATGGGCTGATAATGTTCCCCATTCAGTACCTTGATACAAACCCCCAGTGTGAGGTTGTGTATTGTACCTGAAACAGTGTGCTGACTGCTGCAGTATACTAATCTGTCATATGGAGTGTGCCAGGTACTGTTGCACAGTTGTCGGATGAGCACTGATATCTGGTTATTTACATGTGTATCCCCCAATAGACAGACAGATGCTATATATGGTGCTTAAGTTATATCACTGCAGTTGAGTATTATGTGTATTATGTGTGCCATAGTTTGCTGACAGATATTGCTGACATATTTTCCTTCTCCTTTTCAGGGCTATGGTTCACCAGCGGAACCCTGTCTACTCCACTGCAGAGGAGGAGGAGATACACCAGAGCCTGGTGTGGGATTTTGCTGTACTCTTTTCCCGCACCAGTCAGAACCAGCAGGAGAGGGCTGCACTGTGGCAGGACCTGGTCTGTCGGGTAAATGACATAGGCACACATAACCGGACATATGAGCAGGTACACCATCACTGCAGTGATTTAATTAGAAATGTCCGTCAGCATGCGTCAGATATCCACAGGCAGCAGCTTGCCACAGGTGGTGGGGTGGCTAGACATCCCCCCCTCACCAGACTGGAGGGACTACTCCTAAGTGTTGTGGCTCCAGCACAACAGCAACAGCAGCAGCATACATGTGTAATGATGGAGGCTGGAGCCACACAGCAGCAGGACACAGAGCGTGCAGGTAACATGCCATGTGTATAGTTAACCATTCTGTACACTGTTAGGTTATGCATGTGTGAGGTGTGTCCTCATTTTGTAGCTGTAATCTTGGTAATTATTGTGCAATAGTGATGTCCTCAATATCTGCAGTACACCTGTGGAAGCTAACTGTAGCACTACTGAACTGTATCATGCCCACAATATCAATGGCACAGTTGTGCCCACTGACGATAAATGTCTCTTTTCTGCAGGTCCCTCTGGTGTACCAGCAAGGCAGCCTATCCATGCTGGTGAGTGTGCAATACCATTACCTTAAATACTCTGTATACTAATAGTAATAATAGGATGATGCAGTAGTGCTATGTGTTTGATTGCAGGTGTGTTTGTGTCTGTGGGTTGATATCTCATATACTGAGGTGTGTGCATGCGTGCATGTGTGCATGTGTGCATGTACCCATGTGTGCATGAGTGCATGTGTGCATGTGTGCATATGTGCATGTGCCCATGTATGCATGTGTGCATGTGCCCATGTCCCCATGGGTGCATGTGCCCATGTGTGCATGTGTGCATGTGTGCATGCGCCCATGTGCGCATGTGTGCATGTGTGCATCAGTGGTGACATTGTGTACACATTGTAAACTGTGTTACCTGTGTTACTCCCACAGGTTCTGGTGCTGCTCTGGTGTCGTGCAGCAGGGAACCTGAATCAGCTGCTGTGGATAGTGATAATGATGATACCTGTGTAATGGCACAGGTAGGTGTGCCAGGGTCCATCATTGGTCAGCCAATTGACACTACACAGCTGTCAACCCCATCAATGCGCACAGTCATCCTGCCAATAAATCCTTTGTCACCAATGTCCCTAGGTGATGGACAGGATACAGTGGGCATTGACCAGGGTAATGTGGTACCGGTGGCACATGCATCCCCACACAGCAGCCATGGCCAGGGTCCTGACACGGTACCACACAGGCAGACGTCCATGGGTTCTCGTGAGATCATCCATGGGCGTACTGCTCCTGTTAGACGTGCCCACAGAGGTCTTTCAACCACAGCCATGTTTTGGGTTGTAATGCAGGCACAGTCACGTATGGAACAGTACACCAGACAGGGTCTGAGGGAGCTGAGAGCATGTCGCAGAGCCATGAGTGACAGTATGCGTGATGTTGCGGCTGCCATCCGCAACTTCACCGAGGTCGTTAACAGACGTTGGGGGGGCATTAGATCTGTTCCACAACTACATGTCCATGAGCCAGGACAATGGTGGACGGTTGAGGCGTCAACGTGGCCGTATGCCAGCAACAGCAGCAGCTGGCAGCCGTCGCGGACAACAGGCCCGTGGCCACTCCAATAGTGCCAGCAGCAGCCCCAGCAATGCTGGGTCTGTGCTGTCATCAGACCGCCCCAGGAGACCATGTGCATGTGGCGCTGGATAGTCCCAACAGGGACCTGTCTCCAGTCACCAACCACCTGCTTCTGATGACAGTACCCAGTCTGGCTTAGTACCTGATACGGTCCGTAGCACCCCTGCCAGGCACAGGTACCGTGCCCGTGGCCACAGACAGTGATTTGTATGACCTGGCAGGTACAGTCTGTGGCTGTCCACAAACACCTGTATATGGCAGCCATGAGGTGGGACTGTGTGCATTCATACACACATGCAAAGTGATAACACCTAGGGCTACCGCATACACGCACACACTACATCAACATTTCCCCATCTTGTACTGCTGTCCCTCACCAACACACACACACAGACATGTCAATTGGTTGTATCAATAGCAGACTCAGGCATACCAGGTACACACCCTGTGCATATGATGAAACTGTGCCACCTCCTGCAATCTGTAAAATTGGTGCAGGAACAGGTTAACATGGTGCTGATGCACAGGGAGTGTACATAGACATATTGTAATAGTATGATGTTGACAACAGTACAGTGTAATGATAGCACTGTGGGTATATACCAGCATGCCTGATGCAGTTACAGTATGAATGTCAATGTATTGTTTTGTACACCCATAGTAATTACCACAGTGTTCTGTCTGCACATCTTTGCATACTGGTGGTGAGGCTGTGAAGGGATGGCCACCTACATAGGTAGCACAGGGGATACAACAATGTACATATTGATACTCAATGGCCATGTCAACTGCGAGTTGCATGCTGTCCACATACGACTCTGCAATGCAGATGTTTCAGGATGTTGATATCTGTGCAGTACTACACAACAGGTTCAAGGCTCACAAGAGCACACTAGCACTACAAGGTCACACCTCATACCATGCATGACAGCACCAAAACGCAGAACTAACTATGACAGGAGGGAGAGTGTCCATACATGTCAAGGATACTGTGGTGCCAGGACAGGTAGCATACAATCATACTAAGTCTGGAACTACTGAGTGACGGCTCAGTGTCTGTTATTTGACATGTGTATTATTACAGGTATGAGCACTTGGGTATCAGGCCAGTTATTCAACATTACGAAGGTACGTGGTCTATACACTTGTGTGGGGTGCGACTGGACCCAGCCCGTCTGACCTGTGAATGTCTGGGTACTGGCTTATAGTGCCTGCATATATGCACTGTTACCTACTGGAAGTCATACACCTTGTTTGTTGTAGCATAGTCTACATACAGGCCTGCTGACTGTAGCTTTGTTTGTATGCGTGTTTGCCTGTTATGTTCCTGAAACACTGATTCCACCTGCAGTGCAGATATACAGTGCCTCTGTAGATCCCTAGTGACATCTGTATGGCTTACTGTACTGATGTTCATGTGTCACTTGACAGAACGTCACTGTTTGTCCTGTTTGCATGTAGATTGTCTGTAACACATTACATATGATTTACCTCACATTTGCTCAAGACAGCATTCATACATGCCAGTACTAACAAATCAGGAACACTACACCCTCATATAGTCACCTTGAGTACCTTGTTCCCCATTGGCCCTATGTGTCGTTACTTAGTATGGGAGTCACAATGCTATGGTAGCATGTGCAAAGGTCACCTGTCGATGTACTCTCAGGTCCAGTTGGTGAATCTGTGAGTCATGTGGCAATGTAATAGTGGCCTCATGTACACAGACAACCCTCTCCCCTTCCCATACACGTACAAGACATGTGAGAGATGCAACCACATAGCCAAACTGGGGGCTAAGCTCTGTTAACACAGCACTGGCATTCCCTGTCAGGTGGAGTGGGATACTACAGTGAATACAGTACTAGTCTCCCATAGACCTTCCACGACCGCAATCCAAACACAGACACACACACAGGTACATTATTGGGCTCTCAGAATAGCATCCTGCCTGAGCAGTTGACACCTGCAAAGCAGACACACAAGCAAACGTTAAGCCAGAGCAGAACACATGCAACACATAGATCACAAAGCCTGTGTGCCAAACAGTCACAGGCCATACGGCTTGACAACACACCTGCTACAGTTGTATGAGGTACCTCTATCATCACGTACACTAAGGTCCTGCTCCCAGGCTGAACAAGGTGATGGTCATGCTGAGCTGCCCGTCGGGCACTATGATCCACCACATAACACAAGCATACCAGCCACTCCAAGGCGTGTAGAAGTATGACTCAGTCATTGTCTGTGCCATTGTGTATGACCTCTGACATACCTCCCTGGACTACATGTTAGGGGACATAGAGGGGCTCTCTGAGCTTGTGACACAGGCTGGTATGACCCTGGCCTTGAGTAGCATCTCACCCTCACCAAGAATGCTGCCACAATATGTATACAGGATCATCGGTTTCTGCAATTAACGTATCTTTCAGTGACATTCAAAGGGGATCCAATGCCTGTCAGTGTGGGATTACATGCTGGGTAAGCCACATTGCTTTGCTTGGGACAGCTTGCACCTGTCACCCATGAGCCGTTGTATATTGGCAGAGGCTTTTGCTACACACATAGTGCCTTTGTATGCAAGGCTGACATTACATAGCCACCTACACAGGTATCACAAAGGATAGGACACTAATAGCAATGCTACTCAACAGCAGCAGTGTAAACCTCAAGATGCATGCAGTGGAAACTGTCCTTAACATGGGGTACAGCAATATCCGTGCAGTAACAGACTCCTGGTACAAGGGTCCTAGGTGCACACCATCAGTGCCAGGTCATTCCTGATACCATGCTTGTCATCCCCTACACATGCACCAAACCAGAACAGGGGGGATGTATCCAAAGGCACCTGAGATACACACACCCCCAGGTTGGTGGCACTGCACAAAGCATCAGAGCCTCTCCATGTGCAACACACAGTGGGTTAGACTGCCTTCAGGTTCATAGCCTGGCACACACCACACTCCCATACCCAGGAAACCCACTTGGCCTTCCTGACAACACTGGGAATATGACGGTCTCTACACACACCATTATATGGTTGTACTGCGACTACCCAAACATCCAGTCTGAGCATTATTCTAGCTGCAAGACCCTATCTGAAGGGTTCTTATCATTCATTCCCTGCATTGCTATGGAACAACTTGTTACCACTCCCACAAGTGGTGACAACATGCTGCAATTGTTCATCACCAACATGTGGACTATATGTTCCAGAACAATCATGTATCCCTCGCTGGTGGGATGACACCATCTACAACCCACACTGTATAGTCACATACCACATGCAGCCCCTGCACAGAACACCACAGTCATACAGTTGTCTGATGCATATTCCGTGTATTCACATGAGGCAGGCTTCGGACATGGGATCTCTTGCAGTTCACAGGTACATATGTGTAGGTGACACACACATACATCATGTGTGCATTGACATCACTGATATAATGTATGTCGTGCAATATTGGGAACAACACCCCACACACATGGACAAACTGTGTGACAAAAATACACATGGCATTTGTAGGATACAAGCCCCTACCTAACTATATTAGATCACTTGTGAGAGTTGCAGTAGCAGAGTGTGTTATTTGCGTTACTGGGAGGATTGCTTTCACCTGCTGTACTTATAGGGTGCTGACATCATCAGTGTTTAGATAGAGGGATATGCAGCATGTGTTGTGTAGTAATAGCTGCCAAAATTGACATTTGTCATACACATGGAATTGCACACAATACTCCTCCCCACACATTCACTGGGAACTTGCAAGATTCAAACTCCTACCTAACTATGTTATGACACTTGTGAGAGACGCATTAGCGGAGCATGCTATTTGCATTACTGAAGGGATTGTTTTCTCCTGCTGTACTTATAGGGTGCTGACATCATCAGCATTTAGACAGTGGAATTTGCAGCATGTGTTGTGTAGTAATAGTTGCCAAAAGGGAAATTTCTCATACACATGGAATTGCACACACACTACACCCTCACACACACTGGGCAATTGCAGGAGTCAAACCCCAACCTAACTATGTTATGACACTGGTGAAAGACGCATTAGCAGAGCATGCTATTTGCATTACTAGAGGGAGTGCTTTCTCCTGCCGTACTTATAGGGTGCTGACATCATCAGCGTTTAGACAGTGGAATATACAGCATGTGTTGTGTAGTAATAGTTGCCAAAAGGGACATTTGTCATATACATGGAATTGCACACACTACTCCCCCACACACATTCAGCACTTGCAGGATTCAAACCCCTACCAAACTATGTTATGACATTTGTTAGAGACGCAGTAGCAGAGCACGCTATTCACATTACTGGGTATAATGTTTGCTCCTGACATATGTATAGTGTGCTGACATCATTATGGATGAAGAGGTATGTACATCTGTGACTATCCATCAGTACAGGGGAGAGCATATCTATGCATTAACTTTGCACAGGCACAGTGGCCTACTGTACTGTGGAGGCAGACGCCAAATACACTGTGGATAGCCTTCTGTATTCCCTAGGGACAACAGTCAAGTATTGCACTCTACGGCCATATGTTTACCTGTCAGATGCAAGTATCTGTTGCTCATATACTGTTTGTGGGTCTTTATTGCCATAGCCTTCCCTATCTCTGTAAACAACATGTGTACTGTGGGAGATGTTTGCATATGAGTGGGATCCAGTACTTTACTTATGTATCTGTTGTAACTTCACTGTGTGTACTGGGCAGATGTCTGCATTGTGGGAGGCTCCTGTATTAACACATAGAAATGCCAGATATGTGTGTGCAACTGCTGAACTGTGACATGGCCTAAGTGTGTGAGCATGCCCAGTTTGTATGGCTTCTTGACTGCCACTTCTCATTTATCTAAGTGTGCGAGCATGCCCAGTGTGACCTTTCCTTATGTTGGGATCTGTGGACCACCACATTTCTGTTTGTGTGTGGACACCATCTATATATCACATGTACAGTTGAGTGTTGGACATCAGGTTGTCTTCTTACTGCCCAACTGCTTTGTGTCTGAACCTAACAGGCATTATGCTGTGCCTGCAGGGTCGCCATGGGATAGTTTGCATACAGTTGTCATCATCCTTTCCTGCTGACCAAACAGTTGTATTGTTGTATAGTGTACTGGTGCAGAACTTTCACTGTGGTGGACAGTATAATCGGTTTCAGTCCTATCACTCCTTGTAATATTTATAGTTAGCACACCAGACTGGTTGATGGCCAGTTGTGCAGATATGACCATGTTGCATTTTGTTCAGATATGGACAGCATAGTACATGATTGTCCGACATTGTTAATGTATTCCACAACTTGTGTGGACAGTGACAAACAATGGCCATGTGCCCTAGTCCATTTGTAATGCTAGTCAGAGAGTGTTTGTCCTTCAACACACATTTACTGGTGTTTGCCATGACATATGTCACGGTTAGTGTGCTGTGCCTCTGTCTACCCGTGACATACAGGTGTTATCCAGGGTACACCTACCATCTCCCATCCAGTCATCATGATTCCTCTGGATGACAGTCACTGAGGGACTCCCTGGATATCCTGTAGTGGGAGTTTAGTCGTGGGTGGAGTGAGCTTCTGGGTCATGGACCAATTGGACAGCATGTCCTGTTTATGTCTGTGCTGGGGTTCAGGCCTGTCAGCTGCATAGGTCACCAGCATTCAGTGTTTACATGGTGCCAAATGTCCATTGATACCAGGTTGGTCATGGCTCTATACATCAGGCACAGTTCACCTCCAGCCAGGCAGTATGGCACTGTGTGGAGCTGCAGTTTCTTTACTCAGGTGACATATGACATCTGTTACAGCTCTGCAATCCTCCTGGTGGGGTATTTGTGTGGTCTTTCCAGTTGCTGCAGGTGTCTACTACGGTACATCCCTGAAGGGCCATTGTACACAATTGTGAGGCTGCTGATGGATGACTGGAGAGGCACATTGACCTACCCTAACCAAGCTGTGCTTACCTTCATGATTAGGTGGGTATATGGTATGTTTCTGTAACCACTACAGACACATGGTTGTCACATGCAGGATATCTATCACCTTGTGTCCCCAGGTCTCTTATTGCTCCTGATGTACTTACTGGGTTAACACCTATGTGGTAATTTCTGGCCATGTACTGTGTTTCCACAGGGGTTGACTATACACTATTCTGCATTTAGCTTGTTGACATGGCTGTGGCACCACTTGTGTGTTTCTATGTGTGCCTTTTGTAGGTTGCTTGTGTCAGCTGGAGGGTCCGATATGGTGGCCAGTTTGTAGTCCTCTGCAAACCTGTTCAGACAGAGTCTGTCCATGTTGGCCTGTACCTATGTGACATATATAGCATACAAGAGAGGTCCCAGGACCATGCCTTGTGGGATGCCAGTTGTACCTGGTTTGCAGTCTGCCATGGCTACAGCATGTCTGCCAGGACAGTTCTGTCCTTGAGCTGGTTTGCAACCCATCTACTTGCATAGGGGTTTATAGTTAGGCTGGTGAGCTTATCTGTACCACCAACTAGGGTATTGTATGGAAGGTCCAGATAGGCTGTGCGATCAACATTCCCCACATCAATGGGTTTGGTGCACGTTTTACATGAGTCAGACATGTGTAAGGGGCAGGATCTGCCCTATGACAGCCACATTGGGTAGGGTCCAATGTCTGTAGGTACCCAATCTCGTTATACATGGGATCCATGATCATCCACTCCATTACTTTGCCAACCTAGATAGTCGGGGTTGAGGGGTGATAGTTTGCAGTATCCATTCAGGCACCCCCTTTGTGGTGTGGGACCACTGTTGCTGTACACTGTTCTTTGGGTACATATCCTGTGGTAGGACTGATAGTGCGCAGTAATGCTATTTGCTGTTCCATTCTTCTTACAGTACTTGTTGGACACAACCCAGGACACCATCTGGTACCATTGATGCTGTGTGCTGTGCTTTGTGGATGCTGGCTGTTACCTCAGCATCTGCAATGTCAGGGGGCCAGCACTCTCCTGGGATAGATATTTGGCAGTTAGGTGCTGGTGGGGAGGTTGGAAGGAATCTGTTTGGTAGGCTGTTGGCAATGTGTGTGGGTTTGGTGTATTGTTTGTGATATTAGAGTGCTGTAGAGCATATCTGTGGATTATCACCATGGTTCCTACCATCAGGTAGGACAGCTGTGTGATAATCCTTTGTGTCCTGCACAATTTGTATCATCATAGGTTCATAGCTTCATGCTAGGCTATCTGTCCTGGCCTTGTTTGAGCATGGACAGACTGTGTGTGGGTCTCAACACCCCTTGCAATGTGCATATTATGCCCACGTAGGGTTTACTTTCCTAGATGTGACACAGGGATGGCCCCCAGTGTACACCTACTATCTCCCATGCACTTCACCGGATTTCTCTTGTTGAGTTTGTGTGTGGAGCTCAGCCTATCATGGACTTGGATTCTGTTCCAGAGTGTCAGTAGCCTCTGGGTTATGGATCTGTCCCTCCAGCACATCCTATTAATCTATGTGTGGAGGTTCAGATATCTCACTGTGGTGTGTCTGCTGGATTTGGGGTTTCTGCAGTGGAGCATGTCCATTCATTATGGATTGGACATGGCCTTGTACATCAGGCATGCATCACCTCTGACTGTGCAGTATGCTTCTGAATTGGGCTGTGGTTTCTTCAGCCAGGCTGCAGATGTCCAATGTTTGGACCCTTTATCCTGTTGGTGGGGTACATTTGGGGTCTTTCTGACTGCTGCATGTGTAAGGTAAGGTACATCCGAACTGGGGCATTGTTGTCACGTATGGGCCTGATAAGGGAAGAGTATGGGGGCACAGTGACCTCTGTAGCTCTACATGTGCATCCTTTCATATTAAGGTGGGCAATATAGCAGGTCTTCCTGGCCACCTTGGCAATGTGAGTGTCACATGGCAGGTTACCGTCCACTTGTGCCCCTAGGTCCATGATTACTTCTTCCATACATAATGGATTGCCACCTATGTCATACTTTGTGTGTGCCTTGTTTGGCATTTATTGAGACATTCATACTCTGAAGTGTCTTCAGGAAGGCTGGCTGGGGTACCTGGGTTTGTGTGTGTGGTCTGTAGCAGGCTTCAAACAGGTACACAGTTTGAGACAGTGTTACTTGCCCATGGATAGCCCATGCTGCTTCTTGCTGTGGTACCAACATGGGGGTGTGGTTATTCTTGATAATTACTGGTAGCCACACTCCTATTGTCATGTGTTCCATGTTTTGGAGCTGTAGAGCATGGTATGAGGCATAACCTGGTAGTATTAGGGTGCTCTTCTGGGCCTTGCCCAGGTTTCTGTTACAGAACACATATTACCATTCTCCATGCTGTGGTGTGTTTAGTCTGCATGCACCTTGCAGGTTAGACTTCTGACGTTGGGTAGCATTACATCCAGGTTATTATCCCTTGTGCTACCTATGGTGGTGGGTTTGTGTTTCTAGACTTACCTATTCCAGGCACAGTGGGGGTGACAACAGCCTTTGCCAGTATCTACACAGCCAGGTGTGCTGGGTGCGTGCCATCCCTAGCAGGTGGGGCATCATGTCTTGCTCGGCATGTCAGCCCAGGCTGTCAGCCATGTGTTCCCCCTTGCTAACAGCAATACCTCAGCCAATTATTGTACTTGATCTTGTTGTCTTCATAGTGTGGCATCATGCTTGGTGAGGGTGAGATGTTAGGTTGGGTCTTCATGTTTGCATATACTAGATGGTGTTACATTGCTTAACACATGGCAATCATGCCTCAGGTGGTGCTGCAGGGCTGCCTCTGTCGGATGCACATACTACACTCCCTGTACATGTTTGAGAGCAGGTTGTGTCATGTTAGGCATCCCTGTTACTATATGAGTGAGTCAGAGAGGGGTATCATTCCCAGGGTTCCTACTGAGCCAGTGTATGTGCTATGCATTGCCTCTTTGCCAAGGCCAGGGCATACTGGGCACGCCTCCTTCTGCCTACTGGGGCAGGCTCAGGTTGTTCCTCCTCCGAGTCACACTCTGCCTGTGATGGCCTTGGCAATGGTGGTGGGCTGTTTGTCCCGGCCCTATGCTGGTCCTGCTGCAGCTGTTTTCAAAGGATCATATTATGTAGCATAGCACATACCATGACAATTTGGGTACATGTAGTTGGTGAGTACTGCAAGGCTCCACCAGATGTGTCCAGGCACCGGAACCATGACTTGAGCAGCCCAAACATATGCTCTATTACATTACGTGTTTGTGCATGTGCCTCATTATGGCGTTCCTGTTCAGGTGTGTGTGCATTTCTGATGGGTGTCATCAGCCGCGGCTCCAGTGCATAATCTGCATCCCCCACTAGGTGACCATGTGGGATGTCCCCATTGACAAATGTCTGGTACAGCTGCGTCAAATGCCAGATATGGGAATCATGGTAGCTCCCAGGGCAGCCAGCACACACATTCATTATTATGCCCTGGGCATCACACATGACCTGGCAGTTGATGGAGGGGAAGCCCTTGCGGTTAATGTAGGCCCTACCCCGCTCACCGGCTGGTGCTTTGATGCGTATGTGCGTGCAGTCTATTGCACCCACTACCTCAGGGTATTCCGTTATTTGCTGGAAGAGACGCATATTGCTGGCCAATACCTCTCGGGCATTGGGGAAATATACATGCTCACCAACATGTGCTGACATGGCATCCAGGAACTGGTGCAGTACCCTGGAGGCTGATGCCTGTGATATCCCCATCATATCACCAGTTGGTCAGTGGAAGGTACCTGTTGCTAGTATTCTTAGGCCAACACATACCTTGGTTTCTGGGTTCTCCTCTGTTGGTTCTGTGTGTGAGGCGCGGCCTGCACAGCTCAACGATTTGCTGCAGGAGGTCTCTGTCCACTCTATAGCGCTCCACTATCTCCAGCTCATGTAACCCCTGGTAGGTGACCCTGGGCCTGAAAACTCTTCTCCGTCTCCTCACTGTGGGTTGTCTGGCAGCATTTCCATTGTCACCACCCTCAGCAAGTCTCCTATGTCTCCTTATGACAGCTATGGCAGCCCCTAGCATGTTTGGTCTGAGTGCAGCTTTTTCAGTTTTCACTTCTACTAGCTTACTCCTGTCTTGCAGTGTCTCTTGAGAGAAACATACTGCAATGCTGTTTGCAGTGTTTTAAGTGCTGGGCTTGTATTCTGCCTGTGTAATTGCCTGCTTCTAATTGTTTTCACCTGCTACTTCTACATGTATTCCCTGCTAGTTTCCTACTATTTCTTCTGCTTCCTTTTTCCTCTTTATTTCCTCAGGGGGGAGCAGCGCGCATACCAGTGAAAACACGCTCACAGTGGCTACCACGCATGCACACATGCTTACACGGACTAGAATCTGTTTATTCGGGTTAAAACGTGCGCACACCAGCACAAACAGGTTTACGGATCTTTAAACAGGCTCCTACATGCTTACTCTGCCTTACACGCACGCACTCTGTCTTACTTGCGGCTCCCAGCACGCACATGCACGCATGCATGCACAGCAAGAAACTTTGGTGTTGGCCACAGTGTACACCTTCCATTTCTTGACTTTCCCATGCTTATCTGTTGACACTCCTCTTTTTATGCTGTGTGATTGACATCTTTCACATACCACTTTGCTCTAATGAGCTTGGATTCTTCCTGACATTCCCCCTTGTGATGTCACCTATCTCCTACTCTGTTACTCCCCCTTATCTAACTCTTACACTACACAGAATGTGCTCATATGCTATGTGACAGTGTGATTCACTATCCTACCACTCATTTACATAGGATTGCCTACTAATGCTTAGTTACATGTCTTACACTCAGCTTCCCCCCTTAGCAACCACTAGACGGTGGCCATGTTGTTTTTGGTCTGCTAGTCCCTGCATTGCAAATCCATGCATTACATAAAACCCACATTTGTGGGTTTCAAACCTTTATTTTTCTGTTTTATATAGTGCAGCTCATTTGCGCGGGGCTGCGCTGCATTTAAACATCGCCGATCTCCGAAAAAAAAAATTATTTTATTTCATGTTTGCATCGGGTTAACATGCCAATGGCCACATATTTGGCCATTGGCATGCTGACTGCAACATTTGCACACTTTATTTGGAGCTGTCATGGCTCCGTTGTGTTATTTGCAGTAACGTACTCAGTTGTCAACTGAGTACATTTCTGCACCTAACACGACTCTTACACGGGCTGGTTTCAGCTTCATGGATCACTAATCTACCTCATTTGCATGCCTTTAGGGCTGCAAGTGGGGTGATTAGCATATCCACGTCCTGCCCGTGTAAGAGTCATTTTAGCTGTCTCTTACACGGGATTTCGGGCTGTTCCTGGATCGCGATGGCTGCATGGAGTCTTACACAACTCTTAGACTCCGTGCAAGCCATCGTGAGTACTGCCCATTGTATTCATCAGACTTGTATTATTCAAAGATGCTGTGATTTAGGTATTTTCAACTTCAGGATTTTGGTCTCACTATTTATAAATACAATGAACAGTGCTTTAGTCTACTGTCAGGATCTCCATTCATTCATTCATTCATTCATTCATTCATTCATTCATTCATTCATTCATTCACTTATACATTAATTCATTCACTCACTTATTCATTATATGAAAAATACCAAAAGAAATCCTTCTACAAGTGTAACATTACACAACAGGAAAAATGAAGACTGAGGGAATCAGATTCACTATAACATACAATGAACCTGTTATCAGGTTCCAGTCTTTGATGTCTTTGCTTTGCTTTGATTTGTCATTTCTTATATATCTATATATATATACACACACACACACACACACACACACACACACACACACACACACACACACACACACACACACACAAACTAAATCTCAGATATCAAAATCTCTGCATTTAAAATACTGAAGCTAAAATATCTACACCTCAAAATACTGAAAACTCAAAATACTGAAACTGAAAATATCGAAAGAAACTCAGGACACCAACAATAACTTTATTGCAGCACAACTACATACAGAAACATATAAAAGGCAAAGCATATTAGTCTTCTCTAACTATAAGCAGGGGGAACAAGCCCCCCTTCACCCCCACACTTCCTGCTTCTTAAATATATCAACTCCGAGATTGCTCTATACAGCAGAAAATGGCAAACATACCATTACCTGCTTCATGACTGCCTGTTGTAACCTTAGTCATGTTCACTTCTAGTTTGCTATACAACAACACAACTCATCTTAGTGTAGTGAAGTGTGATCTTGGAGTTGATATATTTAAGTAGCAGGGGGTGTGGGTGGTGCAGTTCCCCACATAGGTGGTGTAGGGGGGCTTGCCCCCCTGCCTATACTTGGAGAAGAGTAATATGTTTCTTTATGTAGTTATGCTGCACTATGGTTATTGTTGGTGTCCTGTGTTTCTTTCGATATTTTCAGTTTCAGTATTTTGAGTTTTCAGTATTTTGAACTTTAGAGATTTTGGTTTCAGTATTTTGAATTTAGAGATTTTGAGATTCGAGATTCAGAAGTGGACCCATATATATATATATATATATATATATATATATATATATATATATATATATATATATATATATATATATATTGCTAAATGAATATTATACTATTTCAGCTTGCTCTGGCTGGCTAAAAGACAAGGGCTTTTCAGTTTGTAACTTAAAATAACTAGTCATAAAAGTAGATCACCTATGGGTTGAATTTTTTATCTGATCTTATAACAGGAAATGAATAAGAAGCATTCATCATTTGTGAGTCAGGTAAGTTATTCATATGCACAATGCACATCTCAACTTTGATGAGTTTCACAGGTGTCACAAACCACAAGAGATGTGTCTTTAGGTCATATCCTTAAGTATGCAGTAATCACTTACTTAACTAGCTCCCCATTAGATATTCTATTCTTGTAATACATGAAAGCTTTGTTATGCATATTATTATATGGTTAATTAGTCATGTACAAGCTGGTAATTTTGTGATTTGTCTGATGATCTATGCCCTTAACAATTCTGCCACAAGCAGCTGGAAGTGCTCTTTCTTTCTGTAACAAGCCACTTCAATGACAGGTGCTCAGTGTAGGTGGGCAAGAAAATTTGACAATAAAGTGACTCCATTTCATGCTTTGTCAGACGCTGTCATATTGCTTAGCAATTTGTTTTATTATGTTAAATCAAGGTCTGACCTTTTCATTCATTAAAGTAATTAAAGAGCTGCTTATTATTTAGTTTGTTTAACATTTATGAAGTCCTGGCTTCTCTCAGGCTTTGTTCCTGTGAATCATTTCTTCTGTGATTCTATTTTTAGTAACTTCACATCTTTGATGTATATACTTGTATAATGCTTTATACTGACTTGTGGATTCTGAGAACATTAAACAAGCTGATGCTATGTTTCTGATCATGTTACTATTACCCTTCTATTCTACCAGTCAGTTGTCTATGATAGAAAAACATAGAGTTATATCTGACCAATAAAACTCCTCCTTTTTAATAAAAATAATAATAACAATAAGATTGCAGTCGTCTTTCCTTTGTGTTAAAGTATTGCTTTGTTTAATTATTTTCGCCTGTCTTTTTTCTAAAGTCCAGTGAACTATGTCTTATTCCTTTTTCTGTACTATCATTTTTCTTCTTAGCCATTTGTTTTGCTCTATTGACATTATCTCTGAGATAGCCACCTATAAAGTGGTTCCACATTCCAGGGGAAAATTACCTTACAGCAAGCAGTCTGCCTTTATCCAGTAAGCAACAAGCAACAGTCATGGTGCATGACTAGCTGCCTGGCACACTGTCAAAGTTTGTAGTTCATTTACTCT
The DNA here is from genome assembly GCF_019279795.1 of Protopterus annectens. Lineage (NCBI taxonomy): Eukaryota > Metazoa > Chordata > Ceratodontiformes > Protopteridae > Protopterus > Protopterus annectens. The sequence goes on from NC_056731.1 coordinate 1,769,452,661, forward strand.
TGCTCTGTCACTCATGCATGCATGCACATACACACACGCATACACACACACACACACACACACACACACACACACACACACACACACATATGCATGCATGCATGAACCACATACACACGCATACACACACACACACACACACACACACACACACACACACACACACACACACAAAATATAATTTTCTTACAGTTATGCTCTATGTAGAGCTAACGGAGATCTAGAGCTTAAAAGGTGTTATATTAGTGGCTAGAAACTTAGGGGGAATCACATCCAAGACTGAAGGGTGAACCACATTAGCAGCTCACAATCCTAAACATCTGTACTGTACTGCCAGACTAAGGACTAGAGCAATAGAAATTACACCGTGCAGGAAACACTACACAGCTTTTGTTTATCATTCTTTACTGTACTTCCCATCACACTAATATATCTAGCAGCTAATACACTTCTTATGTATCATGAAACTCATATAAAATAAGCTTTTACATTTCATCAAGTGCATATATATTTATTAGACTACTCCATCACCCATATTCTTTGCTATTTCTGTAAGGGATAATAAACTTCTGTCAGCTTGTTCTCATCACAGAAGAAATGTTCTTACCTTAAATGTAATATGTGTAACTGCATCTATAGAAAAGTATGGCTGAAGTAGCTTCTTATCTCAGATTTTAGCCAAAAACTGCTTACACCCATAACTGCAAAAAAGAGGATCTCTGATTTTCCTTTTCCATGAAGTGAAGCAATCTCAGAGGTAGTACGTTTATAAGCAGTCGGCTACCTATCAAAAGCACAAAACAAGCTGTTGTGAGTCTCAGCAGATCATCAAATAAAATAGGATGTGTTTAGTTATATATATTGTCTCACTGTTAAGTATATTTCCTTCTCTTTCCTTTCTGCCTGCTTCTGCAGTGTCTCAAATAGTTTAGGTTTTGCACAGAACATCACATAATTTCATTTTGGGATTTTTGTCAGAAATCTAGTACTTCACTTAGTGCCTACAGTAAACTGCTGCTCTGAAGTACTATTCACGCCAGTTCTATTGTGTTCTGCTTCATGTCTGTAGTCCTAGCTTTGTAGGCTACTTTGTTTCATTCAACCCTACTGTCTTTCAATAGTAGACCAAACATTATGCTACTATTACAGTGAAACTTAATTGAGGTGCTGAATTCATGGTATTCCATGCCATGATTGCGGAACGTAAATATGAGAAAATTATTCTTATTAGGAAAACCAGGCAAAATCTGTTTTATATTGTTTAACTTGTTTGCTTTCACATTTAAAGGTAAGTCGGAATGACAGTTCTCTGCAGTTGTTAAGGCTTCATAAAGGTTACCACAAACTGTAGACTATGTCTACACTTGGTGTACTCTTTCTGAGTGAATAGACAGCAGAACAAATGTGGTAGGGATGTCCTTGGATACAGATCATGTGCACTTAGTGTAGGCATTCATGAATATGACTCTAGAACCATTTGGTTAAGATCTCTCCATGTAATCTTCCAGGGTTGGGAGGGTGGCCTAATGGTTAAGGTGTTTGCCTTACAAACACAAAGTGCAGGATTTGAGTCTCACAAGGGATAATTGGCTAGGCTTAAAATGGCTCGCAAGGGCAGTTAGCTTAGTACCACTCTATGAACCTATGAACCTATAACAAAACAACAGTTTAAAACATCTGCTAACACTATAAAATTGGTTCATAGATTCTTACTAATCCTATGGCAAAGAAGGCTATCATGAAGCTTGGCCATGTCCCGCAGTACTACTGGAAGAGTAACAATGCCGCCCATGAAGGATCTTTTCCTCACATATCCCAGGTAATAATTTCCCTCATTAAGTAAATTTTCTTCACACATCCCATGTGAAAATTTATGATCACCCAGCAAGTAATCCAGACCGATTTTAAATGATGTTAGAGAAGTACTTGCTTTGATATGTAAGGGCAGCCTATTCCAGAACTGAGGATATCTTGGATTATGTGCCCTTAATGCCTTTCAATGTTATTGATCTGATGGTATAGGTTTATTGCTCTAGAATGACTGTTTGCTTTACCACTGGTTCAGTTTAGGCAACAGAGTTCAGATAGTAGGCTTTATTCATAACAAGACAGGTTATGCAGAGACCACCCCTTTAGTCTATCAGTGTATCTCAGGTTACTGAAACCTGAAATATGAGATATACAGTCGTCACAGCCGAGTCCACTGTTAACCAAGTCCCTGATCACTGTCTCAGTTTAAGTGGAATGTTATCTGCATGGTTAACAATAGTCATGTGAAATTATTAAGGGAAACTAAGCTGCATTTCTTGGGGTTGAGGGTAAGACAGTGATTAACACACTAAGCATGTGTTCGATACAGTCTTTGCTGGAAAATGTGAATAGCAGAATGGGATTAACACACCCATCACTTTGCACTCACTGACACACACGTTTTTGTCGTTATTCATTGCAGTTTGTTTTAACTTGCATTTGTTTTGCTTTACATTTGCTTTATTTCAGAATTTTTTTCCTGGAGTTTTAAAATAAATTGTTTTGGGCAAATTAGCAACTATTTGTTTTCTGTTCTGTGCTGTAACTGCAAAGAGTTAAAGTCTGTGTGATCTGTGGGAGGAGCTGGCAAGTAGCATTCATTATTTAAGGTAAGCAAAATGCAAAAAGGTTTTAATCATTTGGAGCTGCTACTGACATATTTCTACAAATTACTGACCTGGCTCTACAAACACCCATACTAAGGATCTACATTCATACCAACAAATAAAGAAGACTCATTGATGTGATAGGTTCCTGTCTCTACACATTTCTAGCCTATGCAATAAATTACCACTACAGTTTGAGCAAAATATTACTTTTGTTTGGTTTAAGGCTAATCTTAATGATTGGATGGGTAGATATAAATTTGTACCATGGTTATCATGTATGGCCCTGTTTGATTTTGGAGGTGGGTACTATTAGGTTCATAGGTTCATAGGTTCATGGGTTCATGGGTTCATAGGCAGTTACTAGACTTGCAGTCCAGGGGACCACTGAAGAGCTTAGCCAAATTACTAGCTGCCATTAAGTACTGTCTGGTTAAGTGTCTTACTTAAGGTCACACAATAAGTTAATTAGATGAGGTAATCAAGCCATGTTCCAGAGGAACTACAGCTCGCAGCCTTAACCCGCTATGCCAACTGCCAGACTCATGTCTGAGTCTCATAAAGGGTAGCAACATTTTTAAGTGTAGCTACTTAAAATTGCATACCCAAGCCTCTTTTGGTCCCTGTAATTGCTTTCCAAGACTCATTCCTATGTTCCTACATCTCTAATTTCTGGCATACTAATACTTTGTCCATGAAATCTATATTCTGTTTGTAAGGAATCTATTGCTCTCTGAACTATGAAGTGGCCTAAAAACTCTGTCAGTACTTGGAGTCTTGTATCCATCTTCTTTCCAGGGGTGAAGACCTACATAGTCATTTTCATAACTTTTTTGAACTTTTTGAACTTTCAGTAACTTCTTACTAAATATGAGCTTAGATTTTAGGAAGGAAATCAACATAATATAGCTGTACTTATAGTTAGTGCATTTGACTTAGTATGAATGCAGGAATTGGCACTGTGTGTACCCTTCCTTCATGTGGAAAAGAGCTTTAAAATGTTGCATCACTCATAACTCTGTAACTGTATTAACATATCCTTCCTTGATTAGAAACTGTGAACTGTGACTATTCTATAGTAGAACTCGACATGGTAAAGTGGATTTCAGTGTACCCAAATGATCTGCAGTTATCAGGTATGTTCTCTAAATTTGTTGCTGAGCCTTTCATTCTTTTGTTTTGATGTAGGAAAGTAGGTGCACTCTTGCTGGGACCCATTGTATGTGTGGCATAATTCTGTTTCACTCCTCTCTAATGTGGTTACCATTCAATCTAAACAAGAGTACTGACTTTGTTTTTTTGCAAAGCTTGCTCCTTATAAATAACTAGTCATTAACTATACTAAAATACGTTTTTCCTGTTTGGGGACTAAATGTCTGCCTGCCTATCATCTCTCATCAGACTGACAAGCACTTATGGCTCTGTAAAGGCTGCCACTTGATTTAAATATCTGAGAATTATTTTAGCTTAAAATCTCATTTACCTAATCACAACAATAAATAAATAAATAAACAGACAATCAGAAATGGTGCTTTTGGAAAGATAAGCACTGCCTTTTCTCTGATTCAAGGACCACACCTGCCGTTTCCAAGCCATGCTTGCCATTTTCTTTCGCACATCTATTATTTTACATACTGATCTGTTGGCACTATCCATGAGCTGAAAGGAATTAGACAAACTGGTTGTATCATGTGAAAAAATAATCAGATATACAGCTGAAAATAAAGCTAGGGAATATGACTGTGCTGCACTGTCACCCCCATAATTAACAGGACTCTCAAGACATAGGTTCATAGGTTCATAGGTAGGTACTAGGCTATCGGCCCAAGGGCCTAAGTAAGCCTAGCCAACAAGGTTCCCTGGCTTACACCACCCAAGAAAGTTAATTTCCTGTGCCCCTGTCAAGCAGAGCCACAGAAGTGACCCCCAGGATGTATTTCCTATTTCCCATCCACTCATCAGGATTTTTCTTGAAGAGTGCTAATGAGGATTTTTGCTTGACATAGATAGGTAGCTTGTTCCAGTGTATAGGAAGTATCTGGGACAGGAATCTATCCCTCCAGCATGTCCTGTTTATTGTGGTGACAAGGTTTAGGTCCCTAGAGTGTGTAGCTCAGAGTGATTGGGATTTCTTTAGGTATAGCATGTCCAACAGCTCTGGGTTTAACATAGCTTTATATGTTAGGCAGAGATCTCCTCAGAGTAGGTGATATGCTACAGAGTAAAGCTGGTGTTTTTTGAGACGATCAGTGTAGGGCATCTGTTTGAGGCCAGTAATCCTCCTTGTGAGGTACATCTGTGGCCTTTACAGCTGCTGCATATGTCTTGTGAGGTACATTCCAAAAGGGGAATTGTACTCTATAATGGGTCTAATAAGTGCCGAGTAGAGGGGAGCAATGGCCTCTTTTTTCCTGGATGAGAATCCTTATGTGATGAGGTGTGCCACATAGAAGGATTTCATGACTACTGTGGTGATGTGATTATCAAAGGAGAGACTACTGTCCACCTGGCTTCCAAGGTGTCTTATCACACATTCAGCGTTAAGTAGACTGCCATTTATGTGGTAGCTCATGGGTACAGAGTTTTTACCAAAGGGGATGACAGTGCACTTTTTGGCATTGAGCTTGAGGCCATGCATCTGACACCAGGCATCTGTCTCACTGAGGCCCTTCTGTAGGATATCTACATCATTTGGGAACTCGACTATGGCTCCTAGTTTGCAGTCATCTGTGAACTTCATTAGCCAGAGGCCTTCTGTCTTAGCCTGTACTTCAAAGAAGTAGATACCAAACAGGAGAGGTCCCAGGAATGAACCCTGTGGTACTCCACATGCCACTGGTTTGAAGTCAGATTTGGAGTCTGCAACTTTTACAGTGTGGGTTCTGTCAGTGAACCAGTTGGCAACCCATCTTGTGACATAGGTGGGATTTATACCTAGTTTAGTGAGTTTAGCTATAATTCCAGAATGGGGGATGGTGTTGAAAGGCTTCGTGAGGTCAAGATAGGCTGTGTGAACTACCTTACCCTGGTCTACAGCTTTGGTGCCTGCCTCAAAGAAGTCGATCAGGTTCAGAAGGCATGATCTGCCTTTCACAAACCCAAACTGGGTGGGGTTCAGAGTTTGGAGATTACCAATGTCTTTCTTTATGAGTTCCATGATGATACGTTCCATGGCCTTGCAGACCAGGCTTGTCGGGCTAATAGGGCAATAGTTCCCAGGATCAGTGGTGGTTCCCCCTTTGTAGAGTGGGATAACTGTTGCTGTGCACCATTAAGTGGGCACAAAGCCTGACGTGAGACTATAATTGAACATGGTGCTTAGGTGGGGAGCCAGTTCATTCTTAAGTTTGTGTAAAACGCAGCCTGTAATGTTGTCCAGTCCCATGAATGCTGTGTTTTTGGTTTTAGAGAGTGCAGCTTGTACCTGCATAGATGTGATTACAGGGACTCTGCATTTGTTCTGTATAGATATGGGCCCTTTTAGGGGGGGGGGGGGTAAAGTTAGCACTGAACCTATCTGCCAGGATGTTGGCAATAACATGTTATATATTTGTATTAATCTGAGTCATAGGCTTCATACCAGAGTAAGACATCTCTCAGATATCAGCCACCATTTTGCCTCTTGTCATTCCCTCAGGACTGATTATTCCTTACATGTTAGAGCTTCTTAACATATTGAAAAATAAGGCATTTAGTACTGCAACGCCTTCTTACTGGAACAATCTTCTAACATATATACAAATATTATGCCTAACTTCATTCAAGCTAAAACTTAAGGAGTGCCATCTTACTGATGGCATATGTTTACAATGCCCTGATTTTCCATTTAGTATTATTAACTCTCAAATTCATCTCTCACAGCTCTGCCCTTGCTTGTTTTAAACATCTGATCAGTACTTGATAAACACTGTTACTTTGTTTTACAATAATTTTACAGTAAATCACTGGTGCTCAGTAACCTTCCAACTGATTGTTTTTGTTCATGACAAAAATCCCAAGAAGTACATTTATGAAAGGCCTATAATCTACCTACCCCCATTCCTACCACTACCAACAACACTTTATAACTCTTGTAACATGTCAAGAATCCTGTGCTCCAAATCATCTAGTCAGCAACTCCACCCCTAAACATTAGCAAATTAACCACACTAAAACCAAATTCAGAAGCCAAAGCCCATAAAATCTTAAAATGCCCATTGCATTTGCATTGATTTTTCTCCTTATGACTAGATGAGAAACTCTTAATCCCTGGTACCTCAGCCACTGTTCTTCCATCCCGCAAATGAATTATAGTCACATATGTTAATGTCTCAGTTTTATCTAGCAGCTTAACCAGCACAAGCAATGACAACAACTTGGTATGAGTATAATAAATAAATATTGTGCTTACTTGGAATATATGTAAGTATATATTCCACAAATAAATAAAAATTGACATATTATGTGTCAGGACCCCTGGGACTAGTGCCCGAGTTCTGAAGTCTAATCAGTTTAGGGTAGAAACTGTTATTGAATCTTGTTTTTTTTTTAATTTTATGATTATGGAGTAGTGTAATGATCCTCATAAAATATCTTCTTATCCTTGTTATTAGCCTCAGCCGTTAATATTTCCAAAAGAGATCCAAACCAACTTACATGGATGTGTACATTAGGCAACCATCTAAAACTCCATATAACTGTTATATGCAGCTGAAACATAAAACAAGACAAATGGTAAAGGATACAATATGACACATCCACCATTCCCACCCAGGTAAACAGCTACCATCAAAGTTGGTGACTTTATCGCTGGGGGGCTTTTATCTCTCATTCATGTCATACAACACACCAAAATTATTAATGGTCCACCCCATTGAATAAAACCCCACAATCAGCAATGATTGCATATTATATTGGATCATAACAAATTATCCTTCCATCATTCTTACTGCACTTCTAATTTATGTTTGGTCTACTGTCATGTTTTGCATTCTGCTATGTTAAGGTATAATATTACTGTTCTACTGTGTGATAACATGTTCAGTGTAAATTGGGTAAAATCTTTATAATGGCTTATATAACTTCCATATGCCATAAATGACTTCTAGGTGTTTCTTTTGCTGTATGTGTGTACTTGTAATTCTAATTAAGAAATGTAATAAAGTGGTAAATCAATAATTTATCAAACAAATAAAAACGTAAATAATGAGTGACAGGAGTACTAACTGGGATGATCAGAGACTGTGCATCAAAGAACTAAAGGGAAATAGTTCTCAAAGTTGGGCTAGAGAAATATTTTAAACATGAAAACTTCTAAACAATCGAGGAAGCAGGGATAGGAGGAGCATGACTACTAAGGGTGCGGGGTGCAAATTCAAGAAGAAAGAAATATATAAGGAAGAAATGAAAGAAGGCAATCAAGAGGACAAAGGAAGACTCAGTCAGTGATAGGTCTTGCTAGCACAATTTCTTACGACTGACAGATGTCTGTCCAAATGCTGGCATGTAGAGCTAATAGCACCAAAACAACTTTTAGTGACAGTGGAGTTTTCTTTATTGTCCATTATTGTACAACCTCTGAGTAGATAGATATATTTATGTTTGGGGGTACCCCCAGATTGGAGGAGCAGGAGGATTGCCCATGCAAAATAAAATTATCTCTAAGTTTCACCAAATATTGTTTTCATAATTTGTATCCAGTCTATCAGCATGTGAGTGAATGATTTTCAGAAAATTTACATGAACTCATCTTGCTGTGCAATGCAGTAGCTCATACCAAGAATAGTCAGTCATTTCTATGCTTTACTACAAAGAGCTGTAGATACTACACAAGAAGAAATATGGAAAGCATTTGACAAAGACTAGGATAAAATGATACTCGGATATATAGAGATCAAGAGTGAGACGTGGATAAAGAGGGTGCGGTGACAGGTGTATATCTGAGATGGGTACTGAGGAAGAGAATCGTGAGCTGTAGGATCTTCAGCATTCATTAGTCAGGTAAAGGTGATACATATAATTTAGAGAAAGTACTCAGTTAAGAAGGATATGCAGTGAGTATCCAGCTTAAGCTAGCTGAGAACCCTTCCACATTTCCTCTGTCCATACTTTTAAATGAGAAGCTTCTAAGTTGTTGAACTATACGCTTTGTGTTTGCTGCTACTGTTGTCTTGTCAGAGTTTGGATTGCTTATTGAATTTGTTGAAACACTTAGGGCATTTTAATTTTTAATTTGGTTATGATATGATGATGCATAAAGAAAAGAAAAACTAAGTTGTTAACCTTGATGCATGATATGGAAGCAGATGCTCATTGCTAACAATGATGATTGGCTGAAGAGTGAGATTAACAGACAGACAAACAGTATCAAAGTAACAAATGACCTCAGTCTTTTCAGCAGTAAACTGGAGGGGCGTGTTTAAGGTTAGCAAGGGAGAAGAATCTAGCCTTTAATAGATTGCACTTCTCATTTTGATATAAGACATTGCTCCACTGTATATTAAGGTGGCATTTAGCATTTATCATGGCTGCCATTTTATTTACTGTGGAGTAATTCACTAACATTACCAAATTAACTTTACTGTGCTGAGGAAGTATAGTGCATGTTGTTCATATTGTATCACCACAACTTTTTGTGCCTTTCCCATTTTCACATTGTTACAATGCAAATCCTCTGAGTTGCTTTTGGTGCCGTGGATGTCTGTTCTGTTATTATGGAAATTATGATGTGATGTTCAGAAGGTGCTAGAATAGCTGCATAATAGTGCTGGCTGCCCAGCACTAAAATATTCAAATATGGATAGGTTCATAGTACTAAGCTAACTGCCCTTGCGAGCCATTTTAAGCCTAGCCAATTATCCCTGTTACCATTCTGTGTTGGCTTAGTATAAACAAGGATAAAACTTCCAATAACCATGATCACTGCAGTCATGTCAGTATACGATGGTTTAATTACCCCAATGTTCTTACAACCCCCAGTAGCTTCCCTAATCCACATGTTTTTATATTATACACAGTTTGTAAAATAATCTCAAATTGACTTATTTGATTAGCAAAACAAACTCTTTTTATTGGATAAACTAGAAGTTTCACCACAGAAAGATATGTTTGGTAGTTTCCTATATTATTTCAAACTTGATACCATTAAGATATGGAGAGCAAATTCCTTAAGATGTGTATGAATAAAAAAAGGAAGAAGAAAATTAATTGCTTCCATTTCTAGACCAAAAACTGCTCATAAACACCTACATACTGAGATTTCTATGGCTTAACTTTTAAATAAATGATTGTAAAGATATTGGGCAGGATTCAAAAACTAAACACGGCTTGTTGAAACTGTGTGAGCATAGCGGTAATGCACACAAAAGCCTACTGATTTGTATTCAAATACATTGTGGCATACTAAATACTGCATAAGCAGTTGAACTGTATGCTAATTAATCAATCCAAGATGGTGGAGCTATAGAACAAGCTATAAATGCAATCACATATACTTAGTGTAGTCTTTTGTCTTGAATTCCAAAACCTATTGGAATAGAGCCACGGAAACTAGACTGGAGGGAAAGACTGTTATGGGCTGCTGCTGCTCTTCTGCATGTTTATGTGTAACAGGCTCATAGACCTTGGGCAAGGTGGGGAAGGGTATTTTAACCCCATTTAACTTTTCATGGTCTGGATGAGGTGGAGATTGTAGAGTGCTACAGTGTGGACAGAGGCACACTTCAGGAACTGTGCAACCTCTGTCATCTTCACCTGAGAGAAAGGGTAAACCGAGGGGAACCAATACCCATGGAGACCAAGGCATGTGTAGCACTTACAATATTAGCTACAGAAACATTTCAGAGACCCACATTTGCCATGTTAAGGGTGTCAAATGCATCAGCATCCAAGATCCCACACCAATTCCTGAATGTTATGCTACAGCATACCAGTGACTACATATATTTTCCCCATACCCTTGAAGACAGAGCTACAACTATGCAGGATTTTTACCCCATAGTACACTTTCCTGAAGGTCTGGGTGTCACAGACTGCACACACATTGAGATCAAAGCATCACCCGGAGAACAGGGAAGGGTATACATCAACAGAAAGGGGTTGCACTCCACTAACTGCCAGGTCATGTGTGTAATGCTAAGGGAATCATCTTGAATGGGCGTGTTAGCAACTCTAGCAGCTACCACAGCTCCCATGTCTTACACTACTCACAGCTCCACCACAGGATTTCCAGGGGTGACATCCCACAAGGGTATTTACTGGGGGATGCACAGTATGCATTCAAACCATGGCTGATGCCAGAATGCTATAATGAGGCACATGCTCAAACAAGAAATATCATACAGCATCTGATGAAGTCAGGGTTTTGGTACCTAGATACATCAAGGAGTGCTCCACAGTACAGTCCCAGTACTTCTGAAATTATCACAGTCTGTGCTATCCAACACAATATCATCCTGTGAAAACAGCTGCAACAGGAACACCAAGGGCTAGGAGCAAATATTCCACCACCACTGGCAAGGTCACCACATTCACACACAGGTGAGGAGTAACAGGGGGAACTACCAACTTCTGTTGGTGTAGGTAGACCTAGGCTAGCACAATATGCCCTCACCCTGGCCAAGAGGCAACATATAGTACACATGCAGACCACCTAAGGGGTACAACTTTCATCCTATGCACATGATTTTAGGCAATGCTCACAATCTTTACTTACACATGTAATGACTGTGTACTGCTAGCATCAGACATAGTCAGCCCTGAATAACATTTGTAACTGCATTACTATCAAGGTAAGTGTTGAAACTGTAAAATAAAAAAAAAATCTGTAAGAACATGAATGAATGGCACATACCTGCATACTGTTACTTGAAAATGTACCTAAGTAAAATATGAATTGTCCAGCAATGACATCACTGTGACATGAATGACTTATGCAATATATATTTATGCAGTTTTTCAGCTAACATGACTCATGCATCTAAAATACCCAGTATGGAAAAATCATTACAAACTCTACTTCTCCCTACATTATCACAACTGGAGCAATAAGCATGACTGCCATATCAGTGATTTCAAGGTAAGAATCCCAACACTAAAATGCTGTAATAAATCTGAAAAAAATTCCAGATAACATCACCGATACATATGCTAAGCATTCGTCTAGCAATCCACCCTCTGCATCAAACAATACATATATTTAACCTTGAATCAAAAAGGATAGAAACAAGGTGATGGCACAGTTATCATCATTTACACAGGGTGGGAATTGGGGAGACAGGAAGCCAAGGTTGACACCGAAGTAGTGAGTGTGTATGCAAGTAAGAAACACAAGCAGGCAGAAATATAGGTAATATCAAATGGCCACGGAGACAGAATGACCTGAAAGTCACATTAATGGTTCACGTAGCAAGAATGTGTGGGTGTCTGTATGGACACACAATGTGAAATGTTTGTATGAATGTCTGCATGAACACAGCCAATCCAGGAGTTGCACTGGCATGTCCATGCTCATCGTCAGATGTGGCAGTGCTATCTAAACATTAGTGATGTCTGCTGGATGAGCTCTCCTCATGACAGCACCCAGGTGCACAACTCCATGTCCTACCACATATGGGTATGAACACCTCAGCCACTGATGGAGCATTGAAAGTAGTGCCACCATGGGAGTAGGATCAGACATGGCCACATTGGCTACCACCAGATGATGCTGCAGCCCTTCAACCATATGGATGCTGTCCCTCTCCAGGCAGACATTCCTTCACAGACATTGCCCATTCTATTGTGGCATTCATCTGAGCTATTGAATCAGTCACATGATGGAGGCAGTCACACGTGTCAGTTTGTGTCATATCTACAGCTAAGCATGTCCTTGGATGCCCTAGTGAAACATGCCTGTGTCTATATGACAACTGTAAACATACAGTGAGTGGCACATAATAACATACCAGCATCAGATGGAGGGTGAACAACAGGCATCCTCCAAGCACCCCTACCAACCCTCCTGCGTGGCACCTTGCCAACACTTTTGGCTATGGCCAGTGTCAACCGGCACTGAAATCACAGTAACCACACTAACCTGATCAACTGTGTCACCCTCAACCTGTCCACTATCTGAGAGCTCAGTGGAATGGGTGTGTGTGTGTGTGTGTGTGTGTGTGTGTGTGTGTGTGTGTGTGTGTGTGTGTGCGTGTGTGCGTGTGTGTGTGTGTGTGTGTGTGTGTGTGTGTGTGTGTGTGTGTGTGTGTGTGTGTGTGTGTGTGTGTGTGTGTGTGTGTGTGTGCGTGTGCGTGTTCATATATATATATATATATATATATATATATATATATATATATATAAATGCTTAGTAAGAACAAAAGCAAAATATTTGCTTACCATGTGCAGATGTCTCAACACTTTTCAGGGAAGATGAACCTGAAAGAAATGAAGCAATAAAAGGATGGCAATTTATCATCACAATGGGAATAACACAGGGACAGTGAATACACAATTGCCTTTATGTCTTGTAAGATATAGCTCTAACTGAAACAGGTCTGAGACATTCACTCACACCCATGTCTACTGAACTGTTCTCTTCATAGGTTAGTTTGTAAGGCAAACACCTTAACCATTAGGCTACCCTCCCTTGTATAACTATATGACTTATCAATTGGTACAGAGAGAGAAAAGATGTATCACAAGCAGCAGCAAAATTATATTTCAGTCTACAAGCCAATGTAATGTTGCTATATGTAAGCTTACCTGGAAGTTGCTCCTGGGACACACTTGGCCTCCCAGCCACATCAACACTGTCATCAAGCACACGGTATACAGGCTTCCCTCAGCTCTCTGGATCTTTGACAGTGAACAGGAACTTTTCATTTGGTGTCAGCGGTGGCCCAGGAGCAGGACCAATCCTGTATCCAGCTGTTCTCAAGCTACTGCACCCACCCTCCTCCATGCTGATGAAATCATATCAGTGGCCTGATGCCGCACCTGCTAATACTTCTGGTAGCGACCACCGATTGCATTCAAATCGGTGACTTACTGGTTCCAACTCTCCTTTCTGGCAGCCATATCCCCCCTGGCCTCTCTCAAACAGGAAGGCCTCATGCTGCCTCAGAGTCTGGATGATCTCATTCTCAGCATCACTGAAAGTTGCTTTTGTGGATTTGTAGGCTTGCATACCATAATCCTATGTTGCATAAAACAGAGAAGGATAAACCACATTAATATAAAGTAACTAAAGTATTTTTTACAAAAATAAACAGTATGGGGACCATTTGTCAACATAAAACACTTGAAACACACTTCTCATTTAATACAACAGAATCGTAGGTGGCTCCTCATTCAAACAAAGGTTTGTACAAACCAAGGAATACCACATAAATAACATACATATTTTCAACAAAAGTATCAGGCTTTCAACACATTTTTAACAGAAAAGCACTTGAGACACACTTCTCATTTAAGACAACAGAATGGTAGGTTGCTCCTCCACATACTCCAACAAAAATGTAAGGGTCTGTAGAAGCACCCATTATTTCAACATTCATATAGTGAAGACTGAAAAGTTATGACATTGATTACTGTATGACAATTATCATTGCTAAATATTAAAGAAGTCAATTTATGAATGTAAGTCAATTTTTGCTGTGCCCACCACTTCTATGGAGGTTGCCCTGGGCCATCTGAGAAGCATAAAAATAGTGTTAGTGACATGTACATTACATTTCTCTCCAAGCAAATGAATTGCAAAAGCAAATGCTAAGAACACAGTCATGCAGAAAGTATAACCTGTCTATCGCATAAAGGTAAATGCCTGCTGAAACTACCTATGCCAACAGTGAAATATAAAAAGTGCATGCAGATAAAACTACATTTTTCTGCTGGCTATAAAAATACATTTCTGACAGCTAACAAAATCTAAAATGTCCTTAAATAATAGAAGCATACCTTAGCAAAATATGGGCTTCTGTGCAGAGAAAATACCCCTCAAAGAAGCATCAATCTTCTGTTTTGTCTGAATTCACAAGTCTCCTCACCTTGAAGTTCACTAGCTACACGGTTACCTTTTTATAGTATACATTCAGCCCTCTGAGTACTGTGAAGATGCAAATGATGTGTGAACTCATTAGAATTGCTGTATACCAAACTTTTATTTCATTTCGAGATGGGTTGCAAACTGGCTCATGGATAGAACTCACATGGTCAGAGTTGCGGTTGCTATGTCTGACTCCAAACTGGTTACAAGTGGCATCCCACAGGGCTCAGTCCTGGGAACCTTCCTCTTCAGTATATACTTCTCTGAGGTACAGGCAAGTATGGGAGGACTGTGGCTGACCAAGTTTGCAGATAACTGCAAACTGGGGGCCATAATCGACTCCCCAGCTGACATTGACATCCTCCGGAAAGGTCTCACGAAGACGAATACCTGGTGTTAGAATCATGGCCTTAAGCTAAATGCCAAAAAGTGCATAGTCATCCCTTTTGGTAAGAACAAAGTGCCCATAGGAGGTAGTCCACTAAGTTCAGAAGATGTAATTAGGGACTTAGGGATCCAAGTAGATAGCAACCTCTCCTTTGACAATCACATTGCCAAAGTGGTTAGAAAATCCTTCTATGTAGACCACCTAATCACAAAAGGGTTCACATCTAGATCAAAAGAGGTTATTGTGCTCCTCTACTCATCACCCATCAGGCCCATAATATAGTACAATGCCCCATTTGGGATGTACCTTACTCGACACCTGCAACAGCTGGAAAGACCCCAGAAGTACCTCACCAAGAGGATCATAGGCCTCAAACAGATGCCCTATGCAGCCCTGCCAAAGAAACTTCAACTCTACTTGGCTGCTTACCGCCTTCTCAGAGGAGACCTCTGCCTTACGTATAAGGCCATGTCTGACCCTGAATTAATGGACATGCTCCACCTAAAGAAAGCCAAATCTCTTAGAGCCACACACTCTAGGGATGTAAACGTCAGCACAAAAATTAATAGGACATGCTGGAGGGACAGATTCCTGTCCCAGAGACTTCCCTCGCTCTGGAATAGAATCCCAATCTATGTTAGGCAAAGCCCTTCACTGACTCTCTTCAAGAGAAATCTTGACGAGTGGATGGGAAATCGTAAATTTACACCTGGGATTACATCAGTGGCCCTGCTGGACAGAGGCCCAGGAAACTAATCTAAAAGGGAGGCGAAAGCCAACACATTCTGGCTAGGCTTATAAATGCCCTTGGGCAGATAGCCTAGTGCCTACCTATGAACCTATGTATCTGATGTAAACATAGTGTAGGTGCTACACTATTGTTAGGTGCTTATGGCTTGAAACTGTCAATGATAAGTGTGAGTGAAGGTAAACACAACAGCAATTCACTCTTCCCTACAGTGGGTGTCAATGATGATACACTTACAAAGTGTGTAACTAACTAACTTCAGTGAGCTTTTAAATAAAGCAAAACACTACACATGTATATTTGTTGTCCACAATAGCACTAATCTCCTGCTTTTGATGAAAACCGTGGTTCACTGTTATATATTTTTATCACACCATTGACAGCAAAATGATAGAAAATGCACAACAGACTGCATGTCTGATATTAAAGTAGAAATAAAGGAAGAACTATCAAAATACAAAGAGAAGACAGACCTGCATTTCTGCAAAAATATTCATAAATGCTTGTGTGATCACTTATTGCACTAAATATGTTAGCCACACATATACAACCAAATGAGAATCTCCAAATATATGAGCTGTTAATACTAGATATGACTTGTTAATTTCTTGCATGCACTTGGTGTTGCAAAGCTGTGTCTGTGGCAAAGATAGATAACCCACTATAACTGTGTTTTGTAAGTGCAATAGTCTGTTGGTTCAAATGTAATTGTTTCACCTTTTTTATCTTTTCTGTTTTTTTTTTTTTTTGTTGTTTGTTTTTTTTGCTTTATCATTTGCGCTATATATGGCTTAGCACAAACACAAACAAACTGTAGGTGGGTTGGATACTCTAAATTGGCCCTAGGCGTGAGTGCGTGCATGTGTGTGCCTTCTGTGGAAGGTTGGGCACCGGGCTGGCAACTCAACACCGTAAAACTCCACTGCCAATCATGAGCGAACAGGTGACCCACTGTGGCGACCCCTAACTGGGAAAAGCCAAAAGGTGAAGAAGAAGCACAAACACAGTTAACTACATAAAAATTGAAAATGCAATGTCAGTTGCCTTATTAATTGTAAATATGTTTATTGGCATTGTGAGGTGGTCAGCAACATGGATGATAATGACTGCAGAAATTCTGCCTGTTACCCGACTGCCTATGTAGCACAAGGTGTAAATACATTGAGATAAACAAGAGAGAAAAAAGGTAGGTGTTGAAGTCCTACAGTAGTTATTTTTACTGTGGAATGGTCATAATAATTATTTCCAAAAATAATATATATTTGCTATTGCCTTTTACAATTGCATGTTGCCTACCTGTGTGCAAACAGCATTCACTACTTAAAGAAAAAATGTAAGATTTTATTTAGTTTGCTTTCATTTGCATGAACAGGCTCAGCAGCGAGACACAGCCGTCAGCACTCTGGACAGCACTGAGAGTGGAAAATACACCTGCTGCCTAGCGTTCTCTTTGCCACCAGGTGTAAGTACAATGAGTTCATTGTCAGAATATGGATGAGCCAAGGTTCTAATCCATCACAATATACTTTTTAGTTAGGGTGTCCCACTGTAATTTTTCAAAAAAACTTGATTATAAAGCTAGCACTACATAACAACAGTTATATATAGTAGGTTGACTGTGCATAGACATACTTTTGTAGGTATCATATGTATTATTTTGGTAACAGGTTTAGCATGACAATGATGATTATGTAAAAAAATGTAGCTGCACATATGTGGTGGACACAATAGTTTACTGACAGTCATCTAAAACCCTCCATAACACAGACATAACTGTGGAACAGAATGTTATATGAGGCAGGTATCACAAAACAAAAATAAACTTTTGGAAATTCACTTTCCAGTATATTGTTAGTCATTAGTCCAGCATCACAGATGACAATGCATAAGCCAGGCTCTTATAATGTCACACACATACAGTCTTAATGGAACTATAGCACCAGTCTGTCTTTAAACTGTATATTTGAGATGACTATGATTGCTAGACACTTCTTCTGAAGCAATAAGGAAAAATCAGGTCTATATTAGAAGACCGAAAGTTTAAAATCATGAACGCTCTAAAGAGTGAAAATGCTGGACTTCGAAGTGCTTTTTTTTTTATATTGCAGTACAGTGAAAATCAGAATATTTGTCCTTTCCTCACTGTAGTGCTATCTCGGAGTTGGAATATATATTTAGCTGGGGGTGTAATGATTTTGAGGTCAAGTATTTTTGCTCTTTAGAGTGTTCGAGATTTTAAACTTTCGGTCCTCTAATATAGACCCAGAAAATCACCTATGTGGAAATGTATGCTGGTGTGCATGTGTATACCTATCATCTGGGAATGTTATCTGACATATAGCAATATTACATCATACTGATTACAGGGGCACATACACTTGGGTTGATCCACATGTTATAATGCTATTACGTACAGAAACATATGACATGTTTAGATACACTTTCAACCTTGGGGGGTTCGTTGCATTCACAATTGTGTCACTGTGAAGGATTATTTAGGTGTTCCACAGAAGCACTGTGGGACTGTCAGCACTTGTGTCATTAACTGATCTGCATGAACTGCATCTACAACAGTTGTGACGTGTACATGTATGGTGTCAGGGCTCTCACCCACACATTTCCACTGATAAATATATAGACATATGATGTACAAATGATGTAATGATATGAAATAGTTTGAGCTGTATGACTGTGTTAACAGTCCTACTGTGTTGCATGTGTTACATGCACAGTGTTGTATTTGGAGATGATGTCACAAAGCATTTTGTAACTACATCTGAAAGTTTAAGGGGAATACCTAGCTATGTACAGAGCTGGTTGTGGATGGCAACACCCATACTCAACCACAGGAAATAGACAACCAGCTAGCTGACAGATTTGGATCAAACTTCAACCCCCTGTCCCCACCAGCTGTCATCCAAAGTATACCTGCCACCATTCCTCAGCCTATTATCTCAAAATAGCAGCTCATCTCTGACCTGTCTAAGGCTAAAAACATAGTATCAATGGGTCTTGACAACATCCCAGGCTGCCTTTTAAATAACTTCAAACATGACCTAGCAGATCCACTTGGATCTCTATTTAACCACAGCCTCCAGACAGGCTATGTTCTGGCAGAACTGTGGATAGCAACCGTCATCCCTCTGCACAAGGGGAACCATCAACATAACCAGAGAAGTATAGCCACATAAGCAAGTAAGGCCATGGAAATAATCATCATGGACCTTATCAACAAGGACATATTTAATCTCCCAACTCTGGAACCAACCCAGGTCAGACTTGTTAAGGGTAGTTCATGTCTGTTAAATGTTGTTGACATCGTTGAGAATGTTGTCAAGGCCATGGGTGAAGGAAAGACTGTGCATCCCACCTAACATGACCTGGCCAAGACATTTGACACAATTCCCCACTCAGGTATTATAAAGAGTTTCTCTGGGCATAAGCCCCTACTTCATCAAGTGAGTAACCAAATGGATCACCAACCGGACACATACTATCAAAGTGGGTGAATTCACCTCTAGCAAGAGGCCAGTCGCCAGAGGCATACCACAGGTTTCACTATTAGGCCCTTTCTTGTTCATTATTTATTTCTCAAAATTCAATGCAAACATATACACTCTTTGTCTGACCAGGTATACAGCCGACTGCAAATTGAGTCAATCATGGAATCCATGAACAGTACTGATATACTGCAGAATGGATTAGCACACACAAATGATTGTTACCAGAGCCATGGAGAGAAAATAAATGAAAAGAAAAACATAGTTATTCCCTCTTGTAAAGCAAATACCCCACCTAGTTACAATATAGATGGCATCCCTAAAAGTAGACCCAGTGGTACATGATGTGGTTACTCACATTGAGACTAATCTGAACTTCGACCACCCTGTGTCCACAGTGGTAAAACATTCTTTCTATGTGGCACAACTCATAAGTAAGGGCATGGAATCCAGATCAAAGGGTATTTTAATTCCATTGCACTCAGCCCTCATCACACTGGTAACTGAGTACAATGTACCCTTCTGCGTGTACATCACCAGACATCTGTAACAGCTGGAGTGAACCCAGAGTTTTCTCACCATGAAGATACAGGTTATAAAAAAACAAGTCCTACATGGAAATATTGAAAGCCATGTCACTGTATTCTGTCTCCTACATACTATTAAGGGGAGGTCTGTGTCTGGCCTACACAGCAGTGTCCAATCAGATGCTGCTGGAAATGTCACACATTTGTAAAACAAACTGCATGAGGGTCACTCATTCCAAGGATCTTAACCTAGCTTCTAACATAAATAAATCATGCTGGAGTAATAGACACATCTGTCAGAGACTACCCTTTCTCTGGATCAAGCTTCCCATTCATGTAAAGCAAAGCCCTTCCCTGACCCTCTTCAAGTGCAACTTAGATCAATGGATGTGTAATCGTAAATTTACTCATGGGGTGGCGCCATGTACATCTTGGACAGAGGCAGTCGGTATTAGATACCATAGCATGGTATAGATTCATAACTCTGTGAACTTTGTTCACATACCTAGTGAAAATTGTTAAGCCGGTGTTAAATCTGTCTAGGCTTGTATGGACTCTTGTGTCTTTAGCTACGAACCTATGAACCTAAGAAGTGTAATGTTAGCCTCAGTACAGCTACAGTGTGACTGTACTGGATCACGGACATACCAGTACATCACATCAGTGTTACCACTTGATAGTTTGCATGAATACATGCAGATGAAGGTCAGGATTACATGCCAGTATAACATTTTGACTAGCAATGTCAGGGAGACAGTGATCGTATGGCATGTGATGGACTGACGTGATTATAGAGGGTGCTCCATTTATTGTTTGGTATGTGTACAGTATTACAGTGACAGCTAAGTCGATCATTGACACTTGATTTTGCACTGCTGTACTTTCTGTGCACATGGGTATAATTGCAGTATTGGCATCATTCTCACATACTGCTGCACTATTCATTATAATGGATCTCTTTTTAATTCGCACATTCAGTTGATGATGCTGTAGACAATATCCATTGATATTACATGTGTCAGAGGCATGCAATACACAGCTGTGTATAGGGAATTCACTCATAACAGCCTGGTGTTTGATGTTTTGTTATCTGTGTATTCTATGTTAGCCAAGGATGCTTTAGTCAAGTATATCACATTCGGCACAGTGAGATCCCACATACCTGGAAGGCCACATAGATCTATTCTTTGGAATGAATACCTATTAGGATTTGAGAGTGCAGACTTCCCTTCAAGTAGTTCTGTGATACATCTTTCTATGTTGCACCCAGTAAACACACAGCTCACTGATGACAGTGATTACATGGGTGTGATGTGATACATCTTTCTATGTTGCACCCAGTAAACACACAGCTCACTGATGACAGTGATTACATGGGTGTGATGTGATACATCTTTCTATGTTGCACCCAGTAAAAACACAGCTCACTGATGACAGTGATGACATGGGTGTGATGTGATACATCTTTCTATGTTGCACCCAGTAAACACACAGCTCACTGATGACAGTGATGACATGGGTGTGATTCTTACAGATGGTGATTGTGACTTATGTGTCATGCAAACCTATCAACTGGCCATGATTTCCCATGATTTAAAATCCAATTTTAATAATGTCCCTCTTAAACTATCCACAAAATAGTCATTTTTTGGAGGGGGTGATGAATTCCACTTAAGAATACTGGCAGTCATTACAGTTGTCCACGTCTGTTCCTGAAGAACATGTATAATATTCTTGCAAAATGTCCTTTCCAGTGAGCATGTCAGTGATGTTTATATCACTGACATTCATCTCCATTGACATGTAACCATGTGTCTCCATCACATATATACTATTATGTGTGTTTATATCATAATATACTTGCTCAAGAGGTGTAAACAGCAGAACATATTGTGCTGTTTACATACATGCTTAATGTTATGCTACTGACTTGTGCTGGAAGAGTACATACATTGACATATCCTATTTTGGGGGCATTGATATATTGACTGTGTTATCGTCCTCTTTATTCATTCCTATCATTCATGTCTGTGCTCATTTTCATCAGCACACTTTCTCTGCTCAGTGTAGGTACATTTCCGTGTATTTTCCCTTCCCATTTAATGCACCCTACTTCCATTACTTCATTATTGAAATAATTTTTATTTTACATTACACTGAGTACACTTTTCTTTACTGTGTTATTACTGCTGATGTTATAGTATTTTATCCCTGGTAGTCACTGTGGCTGTCCGTGCAATGTTGCAGAGCTAGTTAGCTCATAAGGAAACTTGAATGCATCCAGTTTCTGTGCTTGTCCTGCCCTGCAGTTTCCTGGCCTGTGACATTGTTGTTGGCCACATTACCGGCCTTGTATTCCTGTAAGTGTTATGAGCAGCATGAATATGCGATTAGAGCTGCTGCTTATCGAGCTAACATGTAAACTCTGTGTAGGCTTTGTACGAATCCTACATAAAGTTTATTGAATCCCTAGGAATAACTTAATGCCATGGTAACAGTTGCATAAATAGTATAGCATCGACTCTGTGTTTGCTCATACAAAAACATGTACATATGCAATACAAACAAAGGATATATTTATCCCTTATTTTAAAAAAAAGCACCTACCTTGCCTAACCAGAATGATTATACAATGGAGACATTTATAAAAGTAAGTCTTTTAAATAGCTCCATTGTATGGTAGCAATAACGGTCTGTGTACATTGATCATTTGATTTTACTGACTTCCAATGATACTTATCCACAAGGGCAAAGCCTGGCGAAGTTAAACAGTTTTGACCATAGCTGATATGTCCGGTAGTAATTACTACTGTAGTAAAATGAGTCTCTCACACACACACACACACACACACACACACACACACACACACACACACACACACACACACACACACACACACACACTCAAAACCATTCATGTCAGCTGGAACTACCAGAATTAAAAATGAAGTGCTGCCTGCAAACAGAATTCCGAATCCATCAGACAAAAGTAGTAAAGGAAATGTATATAGTAAAATAATTACTACAGTGATGTGTCTGTGAATGTTGGGCTTCTATAATTCACATTTTAAATTATTTATACATATCCATATCATGGCTGCATAGAAAGGGAAATTCATTTTGCATTTTAGGGTTGATAAATTGGAAAGATTATTTAAAAGCAGTATACATGAATATAGCTTACAGCATTTTCTCTAAAGAAAATATTGATAAATAAATAGTTTATACTGTTTGTTACACAAAGAGATTTCTTAGATCTAAATCTTTTAACCAAACAGAATAAAGATGATTAAGTCATGAAACTGACTTTGAAACTCTTAGGAGAAATAGCTTAAGGATATGATGATACTTCAGATTAATTTCTAGATACCCTTTGAAGCTGCATTACTAACATTTTTATTAATGCTATGTAACAATGTATTAAAGAAGAACAGTTATTAGGATGACCTTGTAAATGTGTTTAAATAAGGAATCAAAAGATACCGAAGAAACAATGGTTATGCATCTCTTAAAATAAAATTTGTAATTTTTAAATCAACATGCGGCTATTACAGCATGATATCCATTACCTTTATAAACTATTACTTTCCCAGCATTTTGTGTCACCTCCCATCTTAACTTTTTCACTTCTTCTCCATTTTCCATAAAAAGTTTCCCATAACTCATTTAGCACGGGAATACCTCTCATGATCTATGTTTAAAAGAAGACCACAATTAAATGTAGCCAAAGTTGTTACCAATATAATTGGTAAAGCTTTCTGCCATTCTGTTCCAGCCTTTAGAATTTGTTGTATTATACCCAGTTACTCTTTTACCAACATCTTTTCATCTACGGATTATAAAGTTGTCTTAATTATGTCATGGATATGCTTGTTGCAGTCATGATATTCCAATACAGTACTTGTTAATGTCTGATGAAATTCCTCATCTCTGGCTTTCTTAACTGCTGTCACATAAGATCTGCAATGCCTTATATATGGCATAGCTGTGGAGAACTTTCACAATTGTACACATAGTTTTTTTCTGTTTTCAAATTATATTTACATAGATCCAAGTAGTGATCATGAAAATGAGATTTGTGTCTCTATAACAACTACCAAATTCAACATATATAAATTAATTAAGCAATGAAAGAAAAGTCTGATGTTTCTCATCACATGATGTATTTGCAAAATAGAGACAGAAAGTACTTATTTTGTGAAAGGTGCAAAAATAAGTCTACAAAGCAAAGAAATAAAATTTCTCAAACCCAAAATGATCTACTCAATGAAATAAAATGTTATTTGACAGGATTAGTCCTATTTTGTATGGTCTGGTTTCATGGGGGGACCATAGCAATACTGACAAAGGGCAGTTTTTTTCTAGAACACTAGAGACATTCCCCATTGTGTGTCATTAGATGCCATCAGATGGCAATTATCAACCATTCACTCCACAGTCATCACAGTGACGGAATTTGATAAGGATTATTTTTTTCCTACTACTCACTTGCTAAACGTTAAATACAATGGCTAACTTATAAGCAGTATCAAGTGAAAATGTATATAGCAACATCATGGAATACATTAGAGAAGAAAGCATTCTTGCAGTGATCTGCAACATGACCTGAAGATTCAATCTCAGCTTTAGTCATTGAGTTACTTGGAGGTAGTACTGTAATTGCAAATGTTTCAACAGAACAGGCTAGATTGGAGGACATTCTCAGAGTATATCATCAGCAACATTCTCATTCTGACTATGGCTCCACTGCAACATATGACAGCATTTACAAAATTAATGGCTGAAAGCTACTCGGCTCTATCATTGCAGTAATATTGGTTTCTTCTGCACATGTTCATATGTTGTGGGCAGAGGGTCTGCATGGACCAAAATGTTTTAGACATTCTTGGTCACAACCACTGTGGAATGAAATATACCAGGTATGAGCCTTACTGCATCTTTTTATCTGAAGCACTGTACGACTGTTTAAAAGCTGGGGATTCTTTATCACATATATGTATGCTTTTGATCATGTGAAGACCGGGATGCCTTCAAGAAACTTTAGCATTCATGACCAGCATCTGGATAAACATGGGCAGTTCATATACTGAACAATATTGATTTCTAGAGGAATATAACACTGTGGCAAAAATGAAGAAAGTGTGATCAGATTCTATAAGACTAAAAGTAAAGTGAGGTTATGGACTGGAGTACTAGGAAAGAGAGTTAGCTTTCCATACTAAAGGTAATGGGTTAAACATGTATGAAACTTATGTGCAAGAAACATACATTAAGACTTAGAAGTATTAACCTAGTCAGGTTCCGGCAATAACTGTGAAATAAAATATATTATAATAAGAGATGACCGTACAACACACAATAACCCCAACTGGGCAGCAAAAATAATGGAATTCTAAGATAGAGAATATCAGCACTAATGTAATAAAGCAAATAAATTAAATAACGTGTATAACTTAATTACTGTGCGGAACTATCTCCTGAAGAAGACAAACTGTACTGTACATCCAATAAGCATGTGTAAGAAATAGATTTGCAAGGATTAAGAATATAGCAAACTAATGTGAGACTGAAATAGAAATTTATTCTGTATCAAAGTGAATGAATGAAGTGATGCTTTGTGTTATAGTTCATAATGTACAGAACTCCTTTGGTTTGTTGATTTTAATACAAACATCTTATTTAGATATGTGTAATGCAATATGTTATTTTTTCTCTTTTTTTATTTTTCATAAATAAAGCAGAAAATTATGCAAATTGAAACAATTCATGGTGGTTCAGTTTTATTTAATGGGCCAGATTCCAAACAAGCTTACATTCAAAACAAGTCACTGTCACAGCCTGAGTTAAGAGGAAAGTGATTCTAAAATAAGAATTTTGTGTTTCTTTATGTGGAATATTCAAATGGAAAAGCAGAGAAATCATGTGCATTCCTTGGACTTATAAAATTCCATTCAGTGCCAACCCTAGTAATGTGACAGCTAGTACAGAGGACTAAACTATAACCTGCTCCTTGTGTGGAAGGTATAGGATTTGATTCATTCCACCTTAATTTGCTTACTTTGTCACTCTTAGCAAGTCCCTTAATGAGACAATGCTAACAATGGACTTACATGGTTAAAATGCAGGTAAAATAAAGTAAAAAAAATATGTATATATATTGAAGCATGTCTTAAAGGTCAGGTGTGCCTTTATGACATTTTGTTAAGCCCTCTGT
Source organism: Protopterus annectens (assembly GCF_019279795.1). Classification (NCBI taxonomy): domain Eukaryota; kingdom Metazoa; phylum Chordata; order Ceratodontiformes; family Protopteridae; genus Protopterus; species Protopterus annectens. Next base: position 1,769,478,675 of record NC_056731.1, read on the forward strand.
GTTAGAAGAGATCCTAAAGTAAAGTAAACTGTATCAAGGGTTCAACAAAATCACTTGTTACTTTGTGATTTGTAGGATGGAAGAACAACTGTATACAGATGTCATTTTTACGTAACTCATTAACTCTTTAGGTGCCTGTTTATATACTTTCATTTAACACCAAAGCTCCTTAAGGGATGCTGACATTTTTAGGGGTTGGCTTTATTAATTAAAAGACTTTAAAACAAATAATGGGCAGCATAAGAAAGGACAAGGTGTAAGTAACAAAAGGACACTAACACTGTTAATCTTGAATGTCCTCCAGTGGAGGTATTAATCACTGTTTGTCGCACATTATTCATATTTTCTTATTTATAATCATAGTTTCACAACTGAGAGAGCTGCATTTTATTAAAGAAGATTGTGTATCAAGAGGAAGACAGAAAAAGACATTGATATCGCCTTTATATAATACTCTGTATGGGATATATTGCTATTTTTTGCTAGCAATTATGACGTTGTGCAATATTTCCATATAAATATTTATATTTCCAAAACCTAAAGACTTACAAACTATCGCATGGCATCAGAGAAAATATCAGAAATCATATGATAAAAAGCATAAAATATATATATTTTGTCATCAAACATCTTGAGAAATATTTAGTGTTACTTATATTGTTAGCCATAGAAATAAGCATAAATAAACTAAAAAACACTGAAGCCAACTGATGCCTTAAGATTTTACTGGCCATGACCCCTGCTCCAACTTCAATAAAAACCCCATTTATGCCATTGTGACCAGTTTATTGATTTCACAAACATGGACATTGTACAAAATTAACCAAACAAAACTTAACATCAATGATAGACAGGTAAATGTAAACAGTTCCTTGGTTCATAGGTTCATAGGTAGGTACTAGGCTATCTGCCCAAGGGCATTTATAAGCCTAGCCAGAGTGTGTCAGCTTTTGCCACCCCACTGATTAATTAACTGAGCCTCTGACAAGCAGAGCCAATGAAGTGATCCCAGGGGTGTACTTTCTGTTACCCATCCACTCGTCAAGGCTTCTCTTGAAGAGTGTTAGTGAGGGTCTCTGCCTAATGTAGTTAAGAATTTTGTTCCAAAGCATGGGGAATCTCTGTGACAGGAATCTATCCCTCCAGCATGTTCTATTTATTGTTGTGGTGAGGTTTAGCTCACTAGAGCGCGTGGCTCGCAGTGACTTGGATTTCTTTAGGTGGAGCATGTCCATCAATTCTGAGTTGGACATGGCTTTGTAAGTCAGGCAGAGATCACCTCTGAGTAAGCGATATGCCACAGAGTACAGATGGAGTTTTTTTCAGTCGGGCTGTATAGGACATATGTCTGAGGCCAGTAATCCTCTTGGTGAGGTGCTTTTGTGGTCTTTTAAGCTGTTGGAAGTGTCTTGTGAGGTACATCCCAAATGGGGCATTGTACTCTATGATGGGTCTGATGAGTGACGAGTAGAGGGGCACTATAACCTCTTTATTTCTAGATGTGAACCCCTTAGTAATTAGATGGGCCACATAGAAGGATTTCCTAACTACTTTGGCAATATGATTGTCAAAGGAGAGATTACTATCTACCTGGGTCCCCAGAGCTCTTATTACCTCTTCTGTATTAAGGGGGCTGCCGCCTATGTGGTAATTCATGGGTGTTTTGTTTTTCCCAAACGGGATGACTATGCATTTTTGGCATTTAACTTGAGGCCATGACTTTGACACCAGGTGTCTGTCTCAGTAAGGCCTTTTTGGAGGATGTCCGTGTCAGCCAGATAGTCAATTATGGCTCCCAGTTTGCAGTCATTGGTGAACTTGGTTAGCCATAGTCTTCCTGTGTTTGCCTGTACTTCTGAGAAATATATGCCAAACAAAAGGGGTCCCAGAACTGAGCCTTGTGAGACACCACTTGTGACTGGTTTAGAGTCAGAACTGGAGCCCACTATTCTTACCGTGTGAGTTCTATCTGTAAGCCAGTTGGCAACCCATCTTGTGGTGTAGGGGTTTATGTTCAGGCTGGTGAGTTTTTCTATAATACCCAAGTGAGGAATGGTGTTGAACGCCTTGCCGAGATCAAGGTAGGTTGTGTGAACCACCTTTCCCTCATCTATGGCCTTGGTAACTGTCTCGAAGAAGTCAACCAGGTTTAGTAGGCATGATCTGCCCTTAACAAAGTCGAACTGGGTCGGGTCAAGTGTTTGGAGGTTCCCAATGTCTTTGTTAATGAGTTCCATGATGATGCGCTCCATAGCCTTGCAGACTAGGCTAGTCAGGCTTATGGGGCGATAGTTACCAGGGTCAGTTGTGGCCCCTCATTTGTGGAGCGGAATAACCATTGCTGTGGGCCATTCTATGGGAACATAGCCTGTGGCAAGGCTAAGGTTGAACAGCGTGTTTAGGTGGGGGGGTTAGTTCGTTCTGTAGTTTGTGCAAGACGCAGCCTGGAACACCATCTGGCCCTATTGATGCTTGTGTTTTTGGCTTTTGAAAGGGCTGTTTTCACCTGTGCTTCTGTGATTTCCGGGACACTACACTTTTCGGGTATTGTCATGGGCCCTTTTGAAGGTGAGAGGGAGGTGAAGTTTGCACTGACTCTATCTGCCATTATGTTGGCAATATCAGTAGGTTCAGTATATTTTGTGCTATTTTGCACTATCTCAGAGCATATCTGTGAGTTGCCACTTAGATTCTTGAAATAGCTAAAGAAGGCTTTGTGGTTATCATTCGAATCCTTGGCTATTTTTCTTTCGAAGTTAGCCTTGGATGATTTTATGAGGGACCTTAGTTTCTTACTAATACTGATCAGGGATGTCTTTCCTTCTTGGGATTTGCTTTTTTTCTGAACTAGTTTCCTCCTTTTGTTGTATAACCTGTTTATGGCAGGTGTCCACCAGACTGGTTTCCTTCTCTTAGGGGAGTGAATCTTGGTTTTGCTAGGAATGGCGTGATCCATGCATCCTTGTAGGTGCTCATAGAGTGCAACTGTAAAGGATTCTGCATCTTGGGCAGTGTTATCCTTTAGCGTGGGGGCTGTGAAACTTACCACCTCTGCCTTAAGTAAGGTGAAGTTTGCTTTAGAAAAGTTTTTCACTGTGGTTTCCTTGGTTGGGGGTGGTGGTGGGGTGTGGACATCCAGGGTGATTAGTTTATGGTCTGATCTAACCAGTGATGTGTTGACCTCCGGTACAGAGCACCTGTCGCCCATGTTGTTGATGACCAGGTCCAATATGTTGTGGCCTCTGGTAGGGGAGTTTACCAGCTGATCCAGGGCATTTGAGATGATAAATTCCAGGAAGCGCTGAGCCCGGGAGTTTGTACTCAAGTCGTTTTCCCAGTTAATGGTAGGGTAATTGAAATCTCCCAAGGTAGCATCTAGAACACTCACCAACCAATCAACAACCACAAACAGCGTTAAGTATACTGCTGAGTGTAACTCAGATCTAATCCTTTGAGCAGCATGCCACTGCTCAATCCAACTTACGTAATGAAACAACTGAAATAAAAAAGGGGAATAGAAGAGTGGTTCCTGAAGCCAATGAACATGTCTTACACTGTCTACCAGCCTATCGTAAACAGACTGTTCCCCTTTTTGAAACTGCAAACCTTGAATCAAATTGTACAAAAATAAGGCCAAATGTACATTAAATAAATCTAAACCCAAGTCACTCAAATGAACACCATCAGCCCTGAACCAGCTTGAGTCTCAGTCATCAAAATCACTATGGTCTAAGATCTGCAAGCCAACTTAGCCACCACTTGTGACACCCTATGATTCACAAAGTATCTAGCCCTGTCCACTTCTTGGTAGCTAGCTGCTTCTCTACACATCAGGCTGGGAACAATTTCCATCCAGACCACTACTGACTCAGAATAATTATGCTTCAAAGTCACCAAATCCTTCACAGTTTGAGCTAACATTTCCCTGCTAGGAACCAACCCTAAATCAGTCCCACCCAAATGAATTACCATGATACAAGGAATTCCTAATGCTTCCCAGCTCACTTATTCTAGGCAATAAATGATGCCATCTCATCCCTCTGAAACCTTTCCAGATAACATTACACCAGTTAGGATCTAGCCCCAACAAACTTCCACTGAGTCTGAGGAATGCTTGCCTTGCCACCCAGAACATAAAAGAATGCTCCAAATGAGAATCTTGTCATGACCTAAATGACAAACAACACAAGTTAACCCTAACAAAATAACAAAATATTAGCATCACTAATAATTGTCTAATATATGACAAAAAGACTCTTAATGACCATCTGCCTGCTCTATACATTAACTCAGCTGTTATGCCTTCCCCTGCTAAGTCAGCAGTATGGCTTATTCAAAAAGAATGATCTATAAAATCTACCCACTACAATGCATTGACTCTCTAAGGCTTTTCCCAAAACCACAAGAAACTGAGCTGCTGATATCAGTCTAGGAAAAAAACATGCCAATGCATCACCATTGTAATCCACTATATGCTTCAATTACATACCCCACAAAACTGGACATAGAAGTTGTGCCAAGTCTCTCGATAAAACAACCTGTTCTCCTTGACCTTTCTGGTCAGCCTTGGAACAGCCTAACTACACCAGAGCAACATCTGTAATGCACATATCTTTCTAATATAAATTACCTAACATCTCACTGATTCTAAAAGCTCCTACATACATGAATACTGATAAAGTAGCCCATGGCATATAAACCTGAGAGTTTAAAAACAAAAATAAAGTCTTTTCAAGAACTAAGTAATTCCTTGTTTTACAGAAACCATCCACCCTCCCTCAAACTGTTCCGTCTTTCTCATTCTTTCATTATCTAACTAATCTCCCATTAATTAGTGACATTCCATAAACCTACCAATCTTGCCACCTCACTAAGAGCAGCCAGATGAACTCTTACTGTCCTAATTGCCTCACCCAGCTCACATCTATAAACCAAATACCTGACAACAAGAACAACAGTCTACACTCTGTCATGACTTGATAAACTCTCTACAAATGAGAAAAATGAGACAATAACAGAATTATAAGCATGCAGTGTAGCCCTTAACCAGAACTTCTGGACTAACCAGGCTACTACTACCCACCTATATTCTACACCTCCTTAGGTATCACACTTTTTGATCTTCTGCCTTTGGCATCAGAGATCAAAACCTGTGTAACTGGAAAGGAAAAAGACTGTCACATATTGCATTCAACTGCCTTGAAACATGCATAACAGAAAAACTAAAATTAATCCTTAATCCCTGCAAAGCCAACTTCCTCAACACCATCAGCACCAAATGAGACTTAACTGATTTCCTAGACAAACCTGTACCATGGCCATATTGCTCGAATGGAAGCTTCTGGTTTCTGGTTCTTCAACTTCTTCTGCCAAACCATTAATGCCACCCAAATGAGGATAAGCTCCAAAAATGCAACATCCTTCCTCTACTCTTATGGCCACTCCATAGGCCACTTTGCCACAAACCAAGGCCCGTCAAAATATGCCACCATGCCTAAGCCACCTGCTGCATCAGAAAAAAACTGCAAGCCATCATTGGAAAGTCAATCATCCTGCCAAAATGAAATGCCATTAAAATCTGACACAAAACACCCCATAATGCTAAGCCTGTGATTTCCACATCTTCCGCCCTTTCAACAGATTGGATACTGATCTTCAAAAAGTCCTTCCTGGACCTATCTCCCTACATGCAAATCTCGTATGTCCAAATAACTCCATTACTTTGTTAATCCTAGCCTTCTCTTTGCTCTTAAATAACTCAGTCTTATCATTCAACTTATTAAGCTTTTCTGTTTGCAAGTAAAACAAACCACATTCAGCATCCGACTCTAAACCTAAGAAATGTAAAACTCTATATGGCCATCCAACTTCTCTTGAGCCAACAGAACCCCCAAATCAACTCACAAATCCTTTAAATACCACATACCTGCCTCTGTTTCCTGGCACCCTACTCTGACCAATAAAACATAATCCAAATAGTAAATGACTTTATGGTAAATAACTTGAATCTGCCAAGCCCAACGCAAAGCAGTGCTAAACTTCTCAAAAATAGCACATGCTACTGCGCACCCCATTAGTATGGCCTTCTGAAAGTCATATTTCCCAGCTAAACATATATCTAACCAATGCCAGTCCTCCTCTCGAATAGGCAAAAGCTAGTTTCACTAACCAGGGGTCTATAAACTCACTAATAAGCCTGACTTCATCGAGCACTAATGGATCCTGCACCTAAGCATCTGGCTTATCAATACAGTCATTCACATAGTTCCCTTCAGGCTAATACAAGTGATGAATTAACCTAAAATTCTCCTGGCCTTTTCTTGGGTACTAAACAAAATGGCAAGATATGAAAAACTGGGAGAATCTCAAAAGGGCCTAAAACTCTTCCTGCATTAACTTCCTTGTCTAACTAGCCCTTAGGTGTCCTCCTGTATCATACCTTGTCAATACAATTGCCAACCAGTAACTTTTATAACATCTGTAATAATTAAACTTCACTGAATCCAAATACCTGGTATAGAAAAAAGAACTTTTTTTTTACTCCAAATGTTTTAAATAATTCCATTGTATAATAATCTTAATACATTTTCTGATAAGTAAAACAGTATGATTAACTATATACAATATTTACAGTTGGCCTGAAATTAAATTATTATATTGATCAGTCTAGTCAGAGTAACATCATATTAATGAGAGATCATTTGTTATTTTTCTTTCACTCTCATTAATAGTTTAAATTCAACGTTAGTGTCTCAGTAAGTGATAGTATTTTTCCCATGGATTCCTGTTCCATCATCTTGGTGCCATTCTTAGTTCTTTTACTCTGGTTTCCAGTAATGCAGTTTCCTTCAATATTAGCAGAAATTCTTTAAATGATGGTTCCAGATTTGATTTCCATTTTCTGGTAATACATTTTCTAGCATTTGCTAGAATGTTCCATAGTAGGTAGAGATTGCTATTATTTAATTCTAAATTATCATTAACATTCAACAAAATTAGAGATTTACTTACTACAAATGTATCTGAGAATATGGCTTGTATGAAATTGCTGACATCTTTCCAAAATTTTTTAACTTTAATACAGTCATGAAATACGTGTATCCAATCTGCTTTGCAGCTCTGCAAGCATCTCCAACATATAACATTATTAGAAGTATTACATTTTTGAATCTATTTGGAGTAAAAAAATATCTATGCAAAAATTCCCATGTGTAAATTCGCCAAAATTGTATGTTGGATGTCAATTTAACAGAATTTAGTATTTTGGTTTTGTTTTCCAGGGATAAATTTATTGAATGACCTTTTGTTATATGATTCCAATTTTTTTGATTGATTTTAACTTTATAATTTATTAAAATTTTATATAATTTTGATGTCAAATTTTCCCATTTTTGATTATTGTATACTATTTCATATAAATGAGTTATAAGTGTAGGTTTATCTCTAAAAGAAGAATTGTTAATTATTCTGCATAGATCTTGTGAGTATTGTAATATACTTTGTAATAATACCTAGTCTGATGTAGAGAGATTATAAGTTTTTATTATAAGTTGACTATCCAAAACCTTATGTTCATTAATGCATTGTTGCCAGCAAATTAATAATTTCGTTTCCCAAGTAATGAAAACCGCCCTATGCATTTTGTTTGGAAAATTTCTTGTTACATTGAAAGGATATAAAAGTTCTAGCCATAATTTTATATCTGTATTAGAAGTGACAAATCTTCTAAATGAATTATACATATCATTTAAGTATTTTAGATTAGTAGGTTTTGTTAGATTATATTGAAGGCTAGCGCATAAGATATGCCATGGTTTATTAATATGATTGTCTATCATTAAATTCTTTAAAATGGTATTTTCATTTGAATAAGTAACAGTGTGGAGAGATTTCCAGTTAGAAGAATAGCATGGATCTATCCAATTTATAATTATTTTAAAAATGGAGGCTCTAATATCCGGGAAACTCATGGTCTAATGTGATGTGTATAAGCTATTCTGTTTTTGTTAGGATGCCAAAGAAATCTTAATAATAATGTATTTATTTCTTTTAAAAAATATTTATCTGGTATTACTGGAATAGCTTGTGCTATATATAGGATTTTTGGAAGTAATATCATTTTTATTACTTGCAATCTATCTTCAAATGTTATATATATTTTGTTCCATTTTATTATATTTGACTTTATTGTGTCTATGATTTCCCTGTAATTTATATTTACATTTTTTTCTAATGTTGTACTTAATGTTATACCTAGATAGTTTAAAGTGAGAGATTGTTTACCAATTATATGATTATCATTTATTTGAAAATCATTTTTTTATTCAATATCATAAAATGTAATTTTGTTTTGTTAAAATGTAATCCTGAAATCAAATAAAATTTATCAACTTGTATATCTAATTCTTTTAATGAATTTTTAGAAGTAGATGTGGTAAGAAGTATATCATCTGCAAATAACATTATTTTTGAATTATATTGATTATATAAATTTATACTCTCTATTTTGGGATTGTTTCGTATTGAGATGGCAAATATTTCAATGGCTAATGCAAATAATATGGGGGACATGGAACAACCTTGTTTTGTGCCTTTTGCCAATATTATTGATTCAGAGGTGAAAGGTCCTACTTTTACATATGCTAAATTGTTGTTATATATGTTATTTATTAATGAAATCAAGGAGCTAGGAAACTCATAATATTTTAAACAAGAAATCTCAGTTTAAGGTGTCAAAAGCTTTCTCTATATCCAATGTAACTATCAAGGCTTCTTGTTTTTCTCTATTTAAATAGTAAATAATAGTTAGTATTCTTTGTATATTATCATAGGTGCGCCTATTATGTATAAACCCTGTTTGATCTTCATTTATAATTTTTATCATAGATTCTTTGATTCTATTGACTAGAATAGCCATAAAGATTTTATAATCATTGTTTAGTAATTAATTTGATCTATAGGAGCTGCATTTTTGATGCATCTTTATTTTCTTTTATTATAGGAGTAATTAATGAGTATCTCCAAGATGGTGGAATGATGTTGTGTGTTTGTATTTCTATTAAGTTTTTTTGGAAGACTGAGATTATAGTTGATGGAAAGATTTTGTATATTTCAGCTATCATACCATCAATTCCTGGAGCTTTATTATTTTTGCTTTCTTTGATTTTCTCTGAAATTTCTTAAAGAGTAATTTGCTTTTGAAGTTCTAATTTTAAATTTTCTGGGATTGTTTTAATCAATTCGGGTTTCAAATCTAAATTAAAGTTTTTTGTTTGAGTTCTGGTATTTAAAAGCATCTAGTATATCACGTATATCTGACACTTTCTTGTTCTTCCTTCCTTCATGTATAACATTAGTAATGTTATTTCTTTTAGATTGTACTTTAACTCTTATCACCAAGTTATGCATATGTTTAGGAGAAACAGCATATGAGTTTAATTTTAATCTTTCTAGTGCTAAATTAGTTTTATGTGTTAGAATTTCATTAAACTTTTCATGCAGATCATTAATTTTCTTCTTATTAGTCAGCGCATTTGTTAAATTATTATTATTTATCTTTATGATTTATTTTCTATGTTGAGTAATTCTGATTCCCATTCTTTTAGTTTATTTTTGTACCATGTGATAATTTTACCATAAATATAGGCTTTTAGAGCATCCCATACCATAACTATGCTGATTTCATTAGTGAGATTAGTGTCTAGAAAGAATTTCAACTCTGTGAGTAGCCAAGGTTTAAATTCTTTTAGTTTCATAATATATATGCTGTAATTCTTGTCATTTGTATTCATTTTTTTAAATTTATTTGAATATTAATAAGGATTGCTCTATGATCTGATAATGAACATGGTATGATTGTAAAACTATTTATCTTTGCATCAAGGTCTTGTGCAACAAAAATTTTATCTATTCTTGTTTGGGTTGTAAATCTGTGATCTTGGTGCGAAAATAACAGTGAGTTACTTTCTCTAAATTTGAATGTATCTATTAAATTGTGATTTTCAATCCATTTTTTGAGTAGCTTTGCTGTAGGAGTTATACGTAATTTTTTTTGTTGGTGGTCTCTGAATTATCAAGAATGCAATTAAAGTCACCACCTAATATCAAGCTACCTTTATATGTTTTACTAATAAAGTCTAGATGTTTCTTTGTCGTACTTTTTCCTATTCCTGGGAACCAATAAAGATTTACTAATGTCCAGATTCTATTATTGAATTTTATTATAACAAGTGTTATAAGCCCCTCTTTATCTTCATAGCTATAAAGAATTTGGGGATTAATGATGTTTTTTCTCCATAGTATCCTAACTCCTCTAGTTTTGGTTTTATATGATGATTGCGCTATTGTTGTATACTCATTTGGATTCCATAAATGCTTTTCATCATCTTTAAAGTGATTCTCTTGAAGAAATATTACTTGCGCTTTGTTTAATTTTAAATATTTTAGTAGGTTTGATATTTTCTTTGGATTATTTAAACCATTTATGTTCAGTGAGAGTAGTGTTAAGTCCATGTTTGTTGTTGAGTTTCATGCTTGCTAAAATTTATATTAATATTCGAGTACATTTTATAGCATTGTATTTGGAACAAAATTCTCCTTATTTCATGTATCATAAATAGACCGAATCTCTTTTGTAATACTTTTATATTGATGTTCATTTCAGGCCATAATAAAAAAGTGTAAAATGATTTAAGTAAAATTATTTTGATTAATATAATCTTTTCTTTCAACCTTCCCCCCATCACACATGGAATAATATACATTCCTAATCTGATAGACATAAACAAAATATCTACCAGATTAACCCTCATGTTTGGTAGACAGATTTCTTCATGCTCCATTCTTGTATTCTTAGAGACCTTTGAAATTATAAACTAGTATATGTTGAATTATATTTATGGTTCTACATATTATATACATAGTGAAACACATAAGTAATTGTAGGCTATACACATATATATAAATACATTCCCTATTATGAACATTTAATAACATATCAATCATATGGCTAAGTATATTCATCTCAAATAAGTTAAACCAGACATCCAATTGCTCTAATGTCATCTTCTTTTCCCCTTCTCTCTCTCCCTTATGTATAGGAACAATTTCAAAGACACAAATATGTATTTTATTATATACTATTTTCATTGAACCATTCATAGTGACTGACTGATATCAACTATTGAATCATTTCTGAATCTGATGTGGTTATAGCTTTTCTATATATGTACATGACAGAACTATTAACATAGTAATATATGCATCAAATGTTCAAGTTAGTCATCTAATAGTAGATGATAGATAAAATCTTTTCCAAATACATATTGATTGTAATGAAAACTATTTTACATAAATCCATTAAGATTTAAATTAAAAAAAACTCATTGAATGGTATATGCTTGTAAATTTCCCATGAATCAAGAAATTGTATTACATACACAGTTGTGATATTGTTTTTTACTAAAAAAAATAAAAAAAAACATATAATTTTTGTTAGCACAAACATATGGTAAACTCTGCAAACTAGTTATTGTTCAAGATAATTTAATACTCATAGATTACTTATTATATCCAATGTTGCTTTGACAATTTGGTTATATACTTCAAACCCTAGTTTATAATGCATATTAAAGTCTTACAATTTTAGTATTCTTTTGTCTTTTCATATAATCCATAAGTTTAATACACAGATTTTATTATAGGTTAAAGAAATATTTATAAACTTTTTATATAAGACCCATCTTGTTTATTCATTCAAATGTAACAGTTTTAAGTTTCTGTCAACAAAAACTATTAAACTAACTATATTATTATTATTTAGGATAAGCTTACTGATTAAGAAATATCAGACTCAGAATGCCCACTGAAGCACATTGTAGTATTTCCTTTGTTGTGCAGCTTAGCTATGGTGCAGTAAATGAGTTTCTATGCATGACAAAAAGTAAATTAAGTTTCCAAATAAAAGATATAATCACAACTAGAATCAGTTAAAAATGATATGTCTGTATTTGCACATGTGCACATTGTCAAATCTAGCCATGTAGATGATAAACATATTTGTGTATTGTCACTATTTTGTGCTCATCTCTGTGCTTATACACATATTTGTAGATTGACACATACAGACTCATATTTCCATGTTTGAGATTTGTAGAATAAGTCATTTGACTATCTTTCTCTAATTCTTACAGAGTTAGTATACAGTGTTTTCCTGAACTGAGTAGACTTGTTTCTTCCTATTGTTTAGCCTTGTCTTATCATTACTTTTATTATAAAGTACTTCATATTTATTCCAACTAAATATTCTGAGTCTATCCAAGAGCTTTACAATATACAAGTCAATTCTCCTTTGGAAATACAATCTATTAAAGAGTTAAACATCAATCTAAGAGAGATTTTCAGCATGTTTATGATTGGCAGCAGACTGCTGTTATGCCTGTCACTAACTGTACATAATGTAGCCTACTTTTCTATGTCAGTGCTGTGGACAATTAAAATTGTATCTGTTGTCAGTTGTAAAATATCATGTCACTGCATTTTACAGATTAACTGTCCATCAGTATTTTAAAGTTGCTGGAATTTGATGTTTAAATCCACTCAACTGATTAACCATATATCCTTTGAATGTGCTATGCTAGGTGTACTGAAAGTCATAATGAGATAATAAAGTGGTAGAACAGCCCAATACACACTATAGAACTTTGATGTATATATTTTAAATACTTGTGCCAAAAAATGTATATGCATTACAGAAACAAATTGTTTAGCAGGCATTAACTGGTATGTATGACACACTGCTGCCTATTACATTACAGGATATCCCTGTCCAGTAAACAACAGTTTGAACTGCAATGCATTTGATCTTTAACATCTAATTATGCATTGTGCTAGTCAACCATTTCATGCAAGCACATGCTAGAAGGGTGGCATTTTACAGAATTATCATTTATTTTGGAATTAGCAAATACCTCATACACTAAAAAAAAAATCTGTTAATGGTCAGTCATCTGTCCTGTACTATTTTTTTAACAAAGACACACATGTACCCACAAACTCACACACACACACACACACACACACACACACACACACACACACACACACACACACACACATACATGCACACACACACGCACACACAGGCATGTAAATATTTTTAATTAAAACTATGTTAAAATCTGTCACAGGGTTTTTTATAAGCAGTACAACAGCTACAGTCAAGAAGGTGCAAATATAGCTTTGAAATCAGAAGCCTTTGGAAGATAAAATAAGTTCTGTACATGAAATTCGAAACATTTTCCTGACCATTTCCTGAATGTTTTGAACATTAATAATCAGCATGTTATCAGAACTATATTAGAGGGTGCTTGTCACTTTAAGACTAACAGGAAGTATACAGCTGTATTGACGTGAAAACTCTGATATCTTGACTTACAGTTTATACACTGAATCCCTGCCACTCACCACTCTGTAAAAGTAACTGTTCTTATTTATATTTCTATTTTAGTGATTTAGTTCATGTACTAGTATAGTGGGCTTTCTTCACATTGAATTTTATAGTTGTTGTAGTCCGATAAAGCTGAATGTGTTCATATTATTTTTTCCTTTTTCTTACTCTCTCCCTAGTAAGACTATACTGTATTCTGTCCTCTTTCTCTCTCTTTTACATCATTGTGTCCTTGTAGAGCATGAATGCAAGCTATTAGTGTTACTGTGGTGTTGAATGATTACAAGGACGCTATTCCTGTGTTTACAAGTGTGTTTGACTGTGAAATGAGCTCACGGCTTCTTGTAAACAGCCGTTATTTATTCATATCCTCGTCAGACAGTTCGTGTAAAGAAAAAAAAAAGAGAGAGATGATGCTTTTAAACTGTAACAATGAAATGTTCAACACCGATCAGTTATATATCTACTATGTTTATATTTTTTTACCGATATCTACTGCTTATTGCTTAATATCTTGTAGCCACATGAAACCCTATGGTTACAAACCATCTATATGAGCTGCATGTCAGTATTTCTTAATGGAGACACCCAGATCATTCACTGCTCTTCTTCCTCTCCCCACCTCCCGTTCTCAATTTTATCCCATCAAGACAATCTATTAAATAATTAAAATGAGCTTTTTGAAAGAAACAATCCCTACAATATTATACATTTAAATTTGATATGAGTGTCATGCTAACCACTTGACACAAGCAGCCTCATGCTGTAGTAAGTAGAGTTGAAGCATCACTGTATTAAAAAAGAAAAACAAAAGAATTATAAACAATATTATGCATATTAAGACAACTAAAAAAAGTAAATGTACATACGTTTTGGTTTCAGTTTCCTTTAGTATATATTTCACTTTTTAGTAGAATCTTTGAGAGTATTTAAACTTGTTGCATTTTTTATTTCAGTTCTTTGTTTCTTCTTCTTTACATCAGTCCAGGAATTTTTTCTTGGGATGTTTTCAGTGAGTTAGATGTTGACCAGTCCATTTCTTCTGGAATTGTAATTATATTATTGTTCTTGATAAAAGAAGATGCCTCATCTATGTTGTTGAAGGTTCTCATTTCATTTGAGTAAAGAATTTTGATTTTTGCAGGGGGCGCAAGTTGAGCTTTGATTTTGTTTTGTTTCAGGAATTTTACAAATGGCCATGCTTTCTTCCTTAAACCTAGAACTCTAGTTGAATATTCATTATCAAATCTTATTTGGTGTTGTTTATACTTTAAAGGACTTTTCCTCCATGCTGACTTTAATATAAGTTCTTTATCAAGGTATGATAAAAACTTTATTACAATGGATCTAGGAGAAGTATTAGGAGATGATGATACAGGTTTTCCTATGGCTCGATGAGCCCTTTCTATGCCATTTGACAGTCCTTCTTTTAGGTCTAAGAATTCTGGCAACCAGGAATATAAAATAAAATAATTTGCTCACCCTCAGCTTTCTCCGGAAGACCAAATATTCTAATATTTGTGTACCTTTCTCTGTTTTCTAAATCATCTATCTTGTTGATTAACCAGTTATTTCGTTGTAAGAGAAATTCACTTTGGTTCTCTTCTTCCTTCAACATTCCATCTATATCGGAGAGAGATGTTTCAATGTCCATTATTTTTGTTTGTTGCTGCTGTAATAATTCTTTAAAGACATCTGTTTGTTTTTGGCAGTTCTCTTTTAGATTTTCAAGGTTGTCCTTAAAATTATCCATTTTCAATGACAGCTCCTGCAGTACAGAGGACATCAATTGGATTTCCTTCTTCAAGGCTGTTTCAGAGTGTGAGTTCTTTGAGTTACTCATTTCCAAGTGGCTATAGTAGTCTCCAGATTAATTTGACAGGAAAATATTGACAAAAAGCTTTCAAAGTTAGTACACTATTAGTTCATAAGTTTATCAATAATAGTTGGATATTTTTGTTCGATGAAAATAATTATTTTCCTGTTATTTGAACTAGTTTTGCGGGGCTCTAAAAAAATGCAGCTACCAGTTAGCCATTCAGGCTCCGCCCCCCTCGGAAAAAGAACTTCTGACTTTCTGCACAAATGGAAATGGGCCACCTGATAAACTATAGTGACTGCTGCTGAGAACTAAAAACTGCAGCTTACCTGATCTTTTAATTCACGTGCATGTACTAAGTAACTGCCCTGTTCAGCTGCCAATACCTCACTTTTCCTTTATTAATGTTCTTTACCATTTTATTATTTATATCTTTTTAAATACTTTCTCTGGTGGGAGAAATCCCACATGGGTACCTGGCCAACCTGTAGCTATTATTCTTCTGCAAGTGAACTTCTCAGTTCCTCTCCCCAGTTTATGCCAAGCTAAATACTTGTTTACTTAGCTTATTGTTTTTTTTTCTTCTTACTTTCATTTATTTCTTTATTTTTTTTTTATTTTATTTCATATACATATAGATATTTACAGAGACACTAAATAAGGCACTGCTCTCTGCTCAGAAAACCAGCCTGCCACTGGGGCCCTTAATAGCCATCAGTCACTGCAGGCCCTGCCTTAGGCCTTCAATTATGAGGCTAAGGCTGCCAACCCATAAGGCCAAACTTCTTTAATCAGTACTTCAGGGCCAGTCAACAGCCCTACAACATTTCTACCCATCATCGGGGCAGACATGCAATAAACCTTTAAGACACAGCCCTACCCAAAAACTCCCACCATCCTACCAGTGCTTCTATAACCCTGGGTTGCAATTAGATGTGGTTCATCTACAAGAAGGGGTGCCCAGCAGTTCAAGTTCCACTATACCAGCTTTACCTAGGTCAAGAAATGTAATTAATTAATACATTTCAGTTAACCTTTTTTTAACATGCATGATACATTATGTATTTGTACCGTTAATAAAATGCCAAGCTATACAAACCCAGGGGAAAGAAAAGATGAGAAGGTTGTCTCGATCCCATCAATACCAAGAAAAAATTCCCACACTGGAGCTGGATACTCAACAAGAACTTGTTTCCACAAGGCATTCCTTGCCAGCTTAAGTCAGAGAGGAAAAGAAAGGGGTAGAAAATGAGGGGAAATCATGATGACCAGGGGAAAGAGAAAGAGAAAAAGAAATTGGGCCTGGGAGCTCCCCTTTTCTCTGCCCCCCACTAACATAAACCTTCCTAAATACATATTCCAGCTTGAATTAGATCTTTTGTAAAACTTTATTCCTATACCAAACAAAGAAAAAAACAAAGTATAACTTACTTACCTTCAAAACAGAGTAAAACTACCCACTACCAGGATACTCATGGTCACTTGGGTGTAGGCAAATGACACCTTACATGCCCCAGACACCCATACCAAAGAGACCAGACCACTTCAAGCTATAGATAATCTTTTTCACACTCCTCCTCTTTTACTTCATTCATATCACTGCCCAGAAATCGCTCTGTACTCCCTCCTCCCCCTCCCCTAGTTACCTAGCAACACACATAACCTAACTTCACAAGCTTAACTAAAGCCCCTCCCCCCCCGACAGGCATATATGGACAAATTTGTCTGCCTGTCAAACATTGTTTATCCAAATATTAAATACTTTTGCCCCTTCCTTACATGGTCCTCCTGATGAAAATAATACCACTGTGGTTGCAGTTTATTATAAAAAAATAATCATAATTTTATATTTCTGTAAGTAACTCAAAACACAAGCACTTAGAAAATGTCTTGCTATCATGATAGCTTAAGTCTTTTGAGGCTACACAGTTTCAAAGAAATGAAAAGTTTGCAAAACTCCTAGAATTATAGAAAAATAATACAATACAGTATTGATTTAAAACTGAATGGATTGACTACTTTCACTAGTGTGCTTATTCCCTTCCACTCCAAAGTAAAAAAATATACAACAAATCCCACACCAGGAACAATACTCTTGTCTCAGAGACAAAAGTCTTTTTTCTTGTATCCATTATATAACGCAATTCTTTCACAAATCAATCCTATTCTTTCTGCTTTGAGACATAATTGCTTTCCATGAGTCCACAGAGATGGGATGGGCACATCTTCTGTCGCATTACACTATACGTGTGCAATGAAATTCATCTGCATTGCATGTTTTAGAATCCCATTGTGTATGTCTTGCATAATGTGGTACACTGAGCAACAGTAGTACTCGGGTATGAGGAGCTACAACCCATCTGTGTTACAAGCTCTTCAAATGCAACATCCATGGAAATTACAGATCTGTAGCTCCACTCCTGCTTCATGCAAATGAAGGGGCGGGAGATAATCTGAGACCCTGGGCAGTATTCTGTCATTGTACAGGGAACCCACTAAGTGGCCACAAAGGTTTTGAAACCCATACCAAATGTGCGATACATATCATTTATATTGGATTTCAATATTTTTGCAACGATTGCAACAATAATAGACTAGATTCCAAAGCAACTTATGCTTAGGGCATTTTTGTGTCAGATGTATTTAGATTGTTTGAGATGTTGTGACTGGTGTTTATATTTTTGGTCTGCTTACTTTAGATTTACATATCTTTTATAATTTTATATCATTCATACAGTCTGTAGAGAATCATTGTTGTAACATAGCACTGACGTTTAATACAGCAAACACTACCCACCAAATTTCCAACCACTGAACATAACGTAAAATAAAAAAGTAAAGTTGCTGTAAATATAGTAATTCCAGGATTATATAACAGGAAGGATAATCAGAAACTTCCTTATCCCTGCTGTTGCGTATTCTTGCTATAGCACCATATGTTGTTCCAATGAAGGAAATGATAAATGTGATTTTTAAAGAAATGAGGAGTAGTTTATCATTATGTAACAATCTATACGCCTGCATATATGTGTGTGTGTGTGTGTGTGTGTGTGTGTGTGTGTGTGTGTGTGTGTGTGTGTGTGTGTGTGTGTGTGTGTGTGTGTGTGTGTGTGTGTGTGTGTGTGTGTGTGTGTGTGTGTGTGTGTGTGTCTGTGTGTGTGTGTGTGTGTGTGTGCGTGTGTGTGTGCGTGTCTGTGTGTGTGTCTGTTTGCGTGTGTGTGTGTGTGTGTGTGTGTGTGTGTGTGTGTGTGTGTGCGCGCGCGTGTCTGTGTGTGTGTCTGTGTGTGTGTGTGTGTGTGTGTGCGCGCGTCTGTGTGCATGTCTGTTTGTGTGTGTGTGTGTGTGTGTGTGTGTGTGTGTGTGTGTGTGTGTGATACCTCTCAAATACCTCACAACTGTCCAGATTTTCTCAGAATGTCCAGATGTTTGCAGGAAAAAAAAACGCACCACCAAGGCTGTCTTGAGACAAACATGTCACATTAAAAAACAAATTCTTTAATGCAAACAGTAAAAATCCGATTGCTAATAGGCTGGTTCAGTATGACTAGTCAATTGGTCCAGCTTATCCCTGGAATTTTGCTGATTGGTCCTTCTTCTTCTGTGATTAGAAACTGGTAGTATGAATGGCTTTGAGACTGGTATGCCTCTGATTGGAAAAATAGTTTCTGACAGTCTCCTATTGGTCATTTTGATATGCTAATT